>NC_136489.1:28278014-28303014 GCF_053919585.1 Euprymna scolopes | reverse complement strand
GCCACCTTTTAATTACCATTGCTCCCAGGTCCACTTTGAACCGGAGTGGTAGTACCTGCTAGGGGCCACACTATGGGGTAAATAGAAACCGTCGTGAAAACAACAAATATATTCTATAAAAAAAAAAGAAGTTCTTCAAAATCTTTGGATTCGGCATTAAATAACCCGAGAAGGGTTGATACGCCGTAAACCAAAACAAACAACCAACCAACCATTTTTTTTAGTAGATTCTCAGTCAATGAGCGATTTGATGTGACTTTTTAATATGTTAATTACTTATAGCTTTACTAATCCAGTAATATTATCATTATATTTACATTTTATAGTCAAGTGGTTTATACTCGTTTATTAGTCGAATCTTACTCTGACACTGATTCTTCTGTATACCTGTGTGTATTAACAAATAAAATTATCTATGTGGGTTGATATGTGCCCACATTTCTATTTACTTTTCTTGCTTTGCATTTGATCTGTTCTTCACGTGTACGTCAGTTCATCCATTTTGCATAGCAACAAGAATTCTGCGCTTAAATCTCTCGTTTTCAGTATTACCGTGTGCTATTCATTCTTTTTTCTAAGGGAAACCATGAGACACGGCAGACCTCGCATTTCTCTCTCTCCTGATGTCAAAACGGCGTCAATATCGATAAATAACTTTGTCACATGCAACACTGATCTCTCATCTTAAACTGCCCTCCTATTCATATGGGATATGGATGGCATTCGTTTTTTCTTCAAGTTATCTGGGTTTAGCGAAGTTACCTCATTTTTATATATGCTTATTTCGAAATACTATGATGAACAATAATAAGGATATTTATTAAAGTATACCACATTTCAAAGTTTAATCATTGTTAACAGATACATATATTATTCCTTAGCAATTATTACAGTTATGGCATTGTATGTAATTGTATTCTATAGTATCTCACAATGTTTTCTTACACACCTCCTCTATTACGCTTAATCTAGTCAATTGAATAAATATATATATATATATATATATATATATATATATATATATATATGTATATATATGTATATGTATATATATATATATTTATAACTACTTCATTTACTCACATAAAATTAATATACGAAAGTATAGATTTATGCGTGAACTTTAAGTATTTACTTCAAAAGTGCTCAATACGTAGGTAGAGATAGTTAGTAATTTATAAAATATATATGGCGATTAAGCTACACTGAATATTCGGCGTTTCATCCACTCTAGGATTCGTCAGACTTATGCGCGAATTCTGTGGCCGTTTATCGTTTTTATTTGGTCCTCTTCTGTTGAGGAATTTAGTTAGCCAATCATCTTTCTAGTATCCACCGCGCCCATTCCTATAAGCTAATGGGCATGCATTTTTATCAAACAAAGGATCTGTTTAAAAACTAGTTTAGTGGTTTAAGGCAGTCATTTTCTTTTTTATATATAAATATACGTGTGTGTACATACATGTATGCAAATATATATACATATATGTATATATACATATATATATATATATACATATATGTGTGATCGTTTATGTATATTCATGTTTATTTAATTAATTTATTTGTTTATTTTCTATTGTTTTTGTTAGTTTTAAAACTATTTTGTATTGCTATCTTAGAGTAACTTTATTTTGTGAACACAGTTATTTGCTATTTCTCTTCTACAGTTTAATACATTTTGGGGTTCTTTAAATACAGGATAGCAAATTTTTAATGAAGGCATACTTTACATGGGTCGTCTAAATGCCTACACGTGGTAGCTTGTCTTATTATTTTCCATTCGACTACCGGCGAATGTCCGCTTCCTTTTAGTTCCCAGTATTTATTCGCTAGTGTTGTTTTTATACGATGTTTTTTTATTGTTGAATGTACTTTGTGCATATATATATATATGTATATATATATATATATATATATTTATATATATGCACACATATGCCCGTAACATTGTAAAGTAAATAAGTGAAACCTGCTAAAATGAAACTAAGTGAAACATTTCTGCTAAGTGAAAGATTCCTGTAGAATGTTTTAAAAGATCAGACAAAGTTATTATTTCTCATTTAAATAAAAAAGGCGTATAATGAAAATAAAAATGATATGTTGTGCTTATATATAAAATATGTATCAATGGATAGGCACTCATACTATGCGGGTTAAATCTGCTTAGTTTTACAAACGGAGCTTCACTGGAATAGCAAATTCACCCGACCTCTTCAATTGTGTTTATATAGTTCCCAGGGGTGTGCACGACGTTTAACATATGCAGCTATTGTAGAAATTCGTTTGTAAACTGTCCTCACTATACGGCTAGGGTATCTATCTTAAATTGAGCAGCTCCTTGTTGTGTAAGTTCGGTGGAGTAATCAGAACAGCCATGACAATCTAAGTGTGTATAACCCATGTATTGAAGCATCACAACAGATAATAAATAAAAAAAAATAGAAAAGAGAACATGCCGCTGTTTTGTGACATCTGCCACACTTACAAGGAATCGATAAATAAGGATTATTTCGTATAGCGAAAATTAACTTTAGTTGGGAATTCATGAAAAATTCTAAGTTCGGCATAAATATTCATAAGTATTAATATAAATTATCATAAGAGGAATTATACACAACACGATTAATCCAATAATGCATGAATTTGCGTTTGAGTTATATATGTTTGTTAATGTTCCTTATTGTTGTATAATTCGGCAGAAAATAAATTAATTTATGTGTGTTTATAGTTGTATTGACATCCATGGAAATAGTAAGATGCACTTAGGCCTAGATATTGGTATTGTAGTTACTTCAATAATTGAATCATATTTGTAACACACAACGAGTCTTTTTGTTACGATAGTAACATGTGGAATAAAAACATGATTTTCTCCGATATTCTCGATTATTTGTTAGTAACCTGTCTCTTAACAAGGGTATCGCTGCAATTTTGTCTTTACTAAAAATAACTGCTGATTTGAAGCTATGTATATACATATTCTGTATGCATTGATGGACATATTCAAATACGTTTAGAGCTTTTCTGATATATATATATATATATATATATATATATATATATATTTAATATGTCCTCATAATGTGGAACATATGTAGTTTTCTCTTAAGCAAACGCGATTGCGCAGGTTGAAGTCCTTCGTGAAATTTCTGATAGCTATTATTATTTAAGAATTATCTACACTATGTATAGTATTCACATGAAAAATAAATTAATGTATTACTAGGATCCTTAAACCGGCGTTGCCCGCTCGAAAACACTGCCTCTGAAAATGTTCGAATAATAGATGCCGTAGTCATAATGAAATAATTTAGCTTTCACTCACGGTGTATGATGGTTGTGCGCAAAAGCATGATTGTACTCTTTTAATTAAAAAAAGAAGCAATTCCTGAAAAGCAAATTCGTATGAATTAATAAAAACACGACAAAAAACCTATTAGAAAGAATAATTGAACAGGAGTTTCAGGGGAAAGGGATTCTTACTGTGTATGGACTGTTTAATCGAAATAAGTAAGAACAGTCCTAGGTTGATCCATTTGTTTTACAAACCTCCTTCTTCTCTGCAGCTCTTCCACCGACAGCATTAAAGTTATGGAAGCAAGAAATGGAAAATATCTAAATTGTTCGTCAAAGTATATGAGATGTTCATAAAATAAACATAGTTTTTTGCAGAGATGTAATAAAAAAAACTAAAAGTCAATTGATAAAAATGTTTGCGTATATTTATATGATTTTATTCTATGGGATACGAAACACTATAAAATAAAGTAAACTATAAAAATATTAAAACTGGGAATATACTGTGAAAAAATCCATTAGATGATATTGCCGAAATTTTTATCGTAATGAATTAGAGAGAGATAATAGAGAGATAGAGAGAGAGTGAGAGAGAGAGAGAATAAATGTTTGTAGTTTTGGCGGATAAGAAAGTGAAAGAGAGCGAAACTGAGAGAGTTTGAAAGAATATATACAGTGAAAAACCAGTGCATGATATTGCTGAAACGTTTATCTGTAAATGAACAACGACGGCAATGGATGTGGCAATTTTTAATACAGTGTATTTAAATAATATTCCCATAAACACATAACTATCTTTAGAAAAATATAATTAATTATATGAGCAAATGACCATAGAAAGCGAACGATCAATTTACTTATGTCACAAAAGTAGGTATCATCGTGACGCTTTGTTTGAATGGTACACTAGCCTTGGTTTAGCATGCTAATAGGGTGACTCTAGAATACAGGAATTGCCAGAGCTCATCCAATCAGAAGGATCCGAATTATTCTGACGTAATTATATTATTTTTACATTAGAAAAAGAACACATAGGGGTATGTCAATTAACCCCATGTCTTAAACAAATGAAGAATTTATCCCGCGGTGATTGGAAGCGGAAAGAAGGTTTGTTATTTAGAGGAAAAAAATAGGAATTACTTACTCTAAATAATGATAGTGATTGCGATAATGTTGCTTCTAGGATAGAATACAGGATCTTAATAGAACGACTAATATGGCTACAAAGCGCCCATCGTTTATATGAAATATTAAGCATGGCATTTGCTTGTGGCATATGGTTTTTAAAATCCATAATAATTTGGTCTAGAGAGGAATACCTGAAATAAAATAGGTTATGCGCGAGAAAACCTCTTTTATGTTATGAAAATTTCCACTAAATATCATATATTACATGTTGGAATCTCATGATTTTCTTAATATTCATGTATTACTATTAAAATTATTAAAATATTATTATTATCAGACCGATATGATTCTGTGAGACTATATACAAAAATGCGAAAGTCTCATAAAAATTCTGTTTTACCTACACAAAAAAAGATGTGCATGTCCTATCATGATTCTTAAATTGCTAACAACATGAATATTAAAGAAAATAATTAAAACAAAGATGTTAAGACGTTACATTGTAAGCCAGTCTAATGTAAATACATCTCGTACATAAATAAAGCACACAGAAATATATATATATATATATATATATATATATATATATATATATATATATGTACATATATATATACAAGTAGGTTAGTATACTGCGAAATAAATACGTATATCATGGAAGGCGCCAGTAGTTTTATTCACACTCTAGGTGGGATTTATTTATTCCTCTTTCTTTCCCAGATTCTCGAAGACAATGCAGTCCTACTCATGCAACGCTGAAGTCTGGAAAAAAACAGAACAAAATGTTGCCATGCCAACACTGATGGATTGATTTGAAACACAATATAATGTAATTGGAGTATGTTGTGTGTGATCACCTGACTATAGATAATGTTGCTAAACGTGCTCACTTCTGGGCGGAATTTATCATTGCGTGAGAATATAAGGAGTAATGCGCTGTCGTATTAAAATATATATATATATATATAATATATATATATAATATATATATGTATATATATATATATATATATATATATATATATATATATATATATATATATATATATATATATATATATATATGGGGGGTTGTGTATGCTTGTGAGTACGTTTGTGGATTGACAATTGCTTTTCTTTTCAATTTCTGAATAATTTTTCACATTTAATATCTGTTTCTGTATTACAAATACAAGTTCGTGCTTTAGAAAGTAATATAGCTACTCACAGTACAATTGTTTGGCATTGCAATCTAAATTGTAGCAAACAGATTTGCAATTGCTTCTCTTTTGCGTTCTTCCTTTAAAATAGCATACAGTAATTTTCCATAATGTGAGTTATATGTTTCGCATGTCGTATATCCAATGGAAAACCTCTTACGGTTCGCACCCGCAAAAAAGGCCCCGAATTGTGGAGGCCAAAACAATTAAAAAAGGGTTCGAGAACAATCCGTCCCTTAAAGTTACACATCTCACTAAAATGAAGGGGATATCTGTGTTCACAGTCAAGAGGGCTGTTGAGCTTGAAAGAGGTTAGAGCTTGAAAATGTTGACATTTTCAATTGGATATACGGCATGAAAACATAAGACTCACATTAAGGATAATTGCTATTTGCTGTTTTGTAGATAGTAGCCGGTTGAAAACCTCAGATCTCTTCATTCTCACCGTACAAATTATCTTTCTTTTTACAATAATAATAATAATAATAATAATAATAATAATAATATATATATATATATATATATATATATATATATATATATTGAATTCAGTGTTTTTCTTATACGAATTTGTGAAGTATTTCAAGGAATCACTCTTCCCGATCACCTCGAAATACCTTCCAGTAACGGTATATCTTAGGATACTTTTAATTTTTTTTTAATTTTCGGTCCCTGGAACTTTCACTGTTGTATCAAACATACATTCATATGAAATATTCATTTTTCACCATTCCCTCTACTTTGCTGGGTTATTTTTTTCAAGTTTTAGCAAGTACGTTCTGCTGCTCACTTGATGTTTTATTGTGAGTAAAGTCTGACTTTGCATTTACTAAATCCCTACTCTGATTAAAGGGAAAATATGTTTTCGAAACACCGCTAAATAAGGCAATCCACATTCTATTCGAAAATCAAATGTGTTTAACTCTTGCTAAAGTGTTTTCTAACATATGTTGATAAACATTACATGTAAATATATATATATATATATATATAAATGAACATATGGACCATGTACTATATATATATATATATATATATATATATATATATATATATATATATATATATATATAGACATACATAATAGCATATAGACCATGTACTAGATAAAACAGGGGAATGTATGCCAGTAGCCCTAGATATATCTTACGCTTTTGACAGTAAGAACGAATGATCTTCTTAGAGAAATCAAATAATACTGTATGACTGGGCGATTTGTTAACATGATAAAATGTAATTTTAATTAAGACTAGTATTCATGTTATCCTCCATTGTTTTACGGAAACACTATATGAGATACCTGCGTATGTACTTCAGGTATCAATGCTACGATCTTTATTATACCGGATATTCAACTTACTTTCATAATAAAATTGTGTAGGGGATAGGCATATTAACTGACGATGCTACGTACAATAACAGAAACAAAATTAAAAATAATAAACACATTTCCAAGGCAACTGAGAGAACACTTGAGAACAAACTCCAGCCTGTATTAGAATATCAGAAAATGGATGGTAAAATGAAACGCAGCTTTGATTAAGCGTCTTGCCTTTTATAATAAAGCAAACATAAACATTCTAACCAACAATAAATGTGTATAGTGATACTTCGTTCAATCTCCTCGGTTTTAACTTCACGGGTAACATTACTTGGGACAGTTACATAGAGAGCGTTGCTGCGGCTTCTACGCGGAAGGTGAATTCACACTACTATTATAGAAATTTACTTACGTCTGAAAGTATCTTATGCGTCTATAGTGCTTCTATTACCCCATTGTATGAGGATTTTTGTCACATTTAAGCTAGTTCTTCTGCTATTAGTCCTTCAATCTTGTACAAGGCGAAAAGAGAGTATCCAACCCAATATGTCCTGAACTATCACCTAGACATTCGTCTTTGTCCAACTGATGATGTGTTGCATTTCTCCGCTTGTTTAACAAGTGTTTAATGACAGTTGCTCCGATGAACTACAAACCCTCCTCGTGGCTTCAGTTAAATATTCCCGACAAACCCGTCAAACATCAAATTTCAACTCCTACAGAGTAATGTCCCCCACATAGTAGTATGCATTGAATTCTCTTCGTTTTTTTCTTCTCCAGAGATGCTAGACTTTAGAATTCCTTTCTAGGTTTTACTCCCTCGTCTGTACTTACATTCAGAAGTTCATGTATAATGTAAAGATACATCTTGCTGGTAATCTGTTATTTCTGGATTTTTAAAAATATTTACACCTTCTTTAAGAAGCCTTCTGTTTGTTTTTATACTCATTGTCAGTTTCGTAATTTGATCGGAGTAAAAAACTAAACAATTTTTTTTTAACAAATAAAAACCCCTCGTTTATAATGTTATTTTTATCAAGTATGTAAATTAAAATAGTGTGGGGGGCAATGTGTACGATTTTTCGCAGACATTCAGGCAAGCTAATGAAATAATATATATATATATATATATATATATATATATATATATATATATATATATATATATATATATATATATACTCAATAATGTATTATGTAAATACTTTTACACGGAATATGCAAATTGGTTAACACTGGGCGTAAGCATATGAGTGGTGTGATATCTGAAAAAGTGTTGCTTATTAATTTACAAAATTAGGTTTTCATATCAAAGCAATTGTGAGCCAATGGTATCATGTTAAAGGCGAAAAGGTTAGTTTATCTTAAACTGATTAGCTGTACCAATAGCAGCTAAATTTTTCTGAGTACTTTTTTTAGGGTTTTCAAGCGTTCACGAAATAAATCTGTATCCTTTATAAGTTGCTGCAATTTTGAAAACGGGTTAAAATAATTTCATTAAAAATATCATTTTCTGTTATAAAATGTTGGAAATTGTCCATCTATAAAATTAGCAATCATATAAAGTGCAAGTTTAGCAGTAATATATTCGGGACTACATATTATCGTGAGTTTTAATTTATAGTATAGTTACAAAACGGTTTATATGGCTGACAAGTGATGGATAGGCAGATAAATTAGTCACCGTTAGATATACTAAATGTTATAACATAGGTATAGTGATTTTAATGAGTAAATCCCCAATGTTTATTAATAGATAGACACCGCATTAACGAGAAATTACATCTGAAACAGGAATATTGATTATTGCATTACCAGATGTTCACATTTTATAACACATATTTATATTGATATAAGCACAGCATTCTTAGAAGTATGCAATAAGTTTTAACACATCCTCGCCTCACAATTTATTAAACATTTGATGTCTAATGTATATAAGGACAGATTATAACAGAGTAGCTTATTAGATAAAATATAATGTTTGTCGCATTATAATTAAGGTGTAAATAAAACAATGAACATATACAGATACACATATATATATATATATGTGTGTGTGTGTGTGTGTGTAAATATACACACATGTATATATATATATACATATATATATATATATATATATATATATATATATATATATATATATATATATATACGAAAATAGATATACAACTGCAAGAACAACCTGTTATAAGAATACCCTCTTATTAATGAGTGCATCCATTCAAGAATATCTTATCTCTGGATGCATCGAGACAGAATTTTAGCCAATTAACTCCGCAGTTAATACAACTAATCAGTCACCTATTTTACTTCTCCTGTTATTACATGTTCTTTATTAGTTTTTTTTTCAAATTTCCGGTCAGTTACCAACAGTAGTCTCTATCAATATAATCGTATATATATATATATATATATATATATATATATATATATATATATATATATGTAAATCGATAACTGCCAAATACTCCGACATGTTAGCGAGACTTTTATCCTAAAACTAACAAACAAAAACTCATACAAAATCAAATCTTCGCAAGTTTCATTACAATAATATAAATAGTCTTCTAGGCTTGACATTCTTCTCAAGTACTAACGTTTACAATTGTCCTGAAAATCTGTCTTCACGCCATTGTAATGCAACCTTGGTGTTTTTACCTCAAACTTACTCCAGATATCGCTCAAGCTTTGCTTCTACGCTACATCAGTACTCATGGAAAATTATAGATGTATATGATTTGGTTTAAGCACATTAACAAGTGGGTATTCTACCTTTAGTCTAATAGGCACATTTATATCTAAGTTGCAACCAACTCCACTGATTTTGAACTATGTAACATTTCTCTTCATCTTCATAACTTGACTTCAAGTCTAATATCCGTTTTATATTTATTTTCACATAAGCTTTTAATTTTTAGCCTTTTTCTTATTTTGAAGTCTGTGAACCATATGTTTCCAAATATAATTATAGCTAGGCTATATAAATATTACCTTGCTAAGTGTTTTTTCTACCGAGGATATAAGCAATTGCATGTACCCTATAGAACGATTAGTTATTTAAACTCTGAATACCTGATTGGTATAAAAAGTCTCGTAAATTCTAATTTTCAATAGTTTTATTTCCTTATGAGTTAGTATCACCATCACAAATATTAAGCATTATGATTTAAATAATATTTATCATTGTTATACTTCCTCTTTAAGTTTCCAAAATACTTCATTTTCTAAACTTAATATGTCTTAACTGTACACATACATGCATACACACACCCGCACACACACACACACACACATATATATATATATATATATATATATATATATATATATATATGTATATGTATCATACATCTTAAGAGAAAGAAAGAAACTGTAAGAGAGATACTTACAGAAAGATGTAAATACTAATCTCACAATATCTTACAGCATATTAAAACTTGTTTAGATTATTAATCTTGATGGGCAATTTATTTTGCGTAGCTAGTTTTTCTTAAAACAAAGGAAAGTATATAGCAAAATTAGTCGCCAAGGCAGACTCATCAAAGTGTAATTAATTATATTCGTGCAACACATGTGGTTGTATTGCATGAAAGGATATTTGGCAAAATATACTTACTTAACAAATGTCCCCGTATAAATCAAATTCAAGATAACCGTTTTCTCTCTCTCCCTCTCTCTCTCTCTCCATATATATATATATATATATATATATATATATATATATATATATATATATATATATTCAAGAAAATATTATTAAAAGCAACGGAACACTTTGTTTCTTTTTTTTTAATTTTTCGATTTTCTGTATAACCTTACTTTGTATAATGATCGTAAATATTTACAAAAGTTCCTTAATTCTTGCTGCCATGGGCGCTTTCGATATGTCCACGAATCATTATCAGGCGTTGAAGTAAACGTCCGAAGGAACAAATATTAGATTTAAAAGTTAAACCTAAAATATACCGCAAACGGCGATAATTAAAAATATATAGAGTCGATGAAAAGTTGATTAAACATATAGCTCGATTAAAAATTCGAGTATTAAAACCAGCATTTTCGTTGCCGCCGTTTACAATGTCCGTTCAATACGAACTACGCAAGACATTTTAGAACGTCACTGCTCTTCCCGAATGCAATATCATTTATAGTGTGTTGAAAGTGTCTAATATATGACGCTTCATGGATTTTTAAGTTTTTACTATTATTCTTATGTCGTATAAATCTTATGATGTCAACGAGGACCATTCTAAGATTGGAGACGATATATATATATATATATATATATATATATATATATATATATATATATATATATGTATATATATATATATATACATATATATATATATATATATATATATATATATATATATATATATATATATATATATATATATATATATAGACCTTGTATTATTTAGATGCATAGTTGTTCTCTGGGACAATGTTGTCGTTGTATGCCCAATTTATGTATTATTTTCGGAGTTGCATTCTCCCATACTGCATTTGAATTCGTATACTACATTAGTTTGTTCAAAGGATGGTATCGCCGGTGAGGAGTTGTTTCTAACTACAAGCGTTTGTGTTTAAACTTCTTGCAGTAGATAATAAATTTAATTTTAGAATTACTGTATTAAAGGAATCAAGTATCTACGCATGATATTGTAAATTGCAGTTTCTTCTTATCTGAAGTTAGGTGTGGTGAGAGTTTGACAATATATAATTATGGAGTTTGTATTGCAGTGTTGGATAATATTATTATTAGGGTTTCAATTGATAGCAGACTTCCTTTTATTTGTTCACCACCAGTGTAATTAGGAAACTGAATATTGATAACTTTTTTTTTAATGTTTTTATTTCAATTAATAATTCTCTTTTTATGGTATCATTTTAGCCCGCTTTAATACATTTTATTATTATAGCAATTTTGTACCTTCCTGAGCACTCTCGTTAAATGTTCAGGATGTTGGAAAATGTGCTCGTTGGTGTTTCTATATACAGAGGTATGAAAAGTATTATTGGACGTGTCAATAAGGACACAAGAAACTAAATTTTATTTTTATTGATCAACTGTACTGTAAAATTAAGGATTTAGCTTTTTTGGAAAACGGTATACTATTTGGTATATGTGATCATTATTTTCGGCTAAAATAAGAATGATGTCTACATAGCGTATATATATATATATATATATATATATATATATATATATATATATATATATATATATATATGGGCGTCTTTATATCATGTGTATATATTTTGTTCTCTGAATCATCTGAAACACAAATAATTATTGAACGTTTATTAATATTTTGATAATGATACAATGTAAATATTTAAAAAATCAGTCGATATTTTTATTAGCAATCAGACTGTTATAAAACGCTGCTAATCGTAATTACATAAGATTTCATAATTAGCGATTTAATATGATTTTTCAGCGGAAATACGAATTTCTGTTTGTCGGTGTAAAGGGTGTGAGTGTAGGCATCCAACACGAGCGACTTACCGCTTATCTTATTTATATTTACTTTCTTGAAACTTTCATATAAAGACTGTATTTTTATGTTCTGCCGATTGACGGTCAGCAACTCATCGAACCTTCTATATACGTTTCATCTTCGAAGGGCATTCTAACACGCATATGCGTTTGGATTGTAGCCGAGAAATTGTTTGCCATTTTTCCAGGTTTTATATGCACCGTACATATTTCTGGTAAACTTTCAATCTTTTAATGCATGTTCTCTTATCAGACATGATATTTGCGAATGGAAACCCTGGCTAACACAAACGCTTATGCTTTGTGTGAGTATTTTTCAGATATGTTAACATCACCCGTTTTCTCAACTGTTCGCCAAAAACCCTATAGATTACTTTTGAACTCGCTCTCTCTTTCTCTCTCTCTTTCTCTCTTTCTCTCTCTCTCTCGGTCTCTCTCCCTCTCTTCCCCAGCTGTTTTCAAACGCATGCCACGTATGTTATTAACGAGTTTTGGGACGATTGATATTCGAGTAAACAACTTGCCAGGCGAAAAATAAATAAGATATCATTGGGTATTAAAAGAATCTGTGATGGAGATGCCCATTAAAATCACGTGTTGTAATCAACTATATATAAATCCTCGGATCTATGATTAATCAGAAAATTATTTCCCCTGGTTTCCATTGTATGTGTTACATATTCTAAGACGAAATTACATAATATAATATGAAAAAACACGTGTTTGTGTTTATTCGAAAAAAATATATGTGTTTGAGGAAACCCTCTTTCCGTTACATAGTCATTGCCAAGTCATTGTACTTATCCATAAAAATGAGATTGCTTTTGCTTATTTTGAATTGTGACATGGCTAATACAATAAACGAACTGAGCATTTTCCTGCCTGCATGTTTCTATTATTGGGGCATAGTATGTTCCAAACTAGTATTAACGTCGTTATAGATATGTAGTGTTTGTATCATGATACAGTTTATTATGAATTCAGGTAACGGTGAGAAACCATTTTGCAAATTACAACGTATTGCCGTCTGTATTTATTTACTGTAAACCCCTCGAACTGTTTAAACGAAAAGCAGCAACCGCAACGAGTGGTTTGTCAGCTAAAGTTTCCCTGCATGTACGAACCTTCCATTCTAAAGGATTCAACCTCAAAGACTTGTTCTTATAACTGGTCTACAGATTAATCCAAGAGTTAAAGAACGCTGTCATATAAATATATATAAAATTAACAGGCACTTTAAATATTTTTAATGATACCTCTTCAATTCTAGCAATGTTATATAAAGATGGCCCGCTTTCTTAAGACAAGACGACAGCCACATCACACTTTTAGTAGATTCAAGCTTGTAGAGTTTAGCAAAGCGACTGCCAGAAATATAAGTTGTCTGTTTAGTTGTTTAATTTTCTATCGAGTTATATTGTTGCGGACGTTTTTTTATAAATAATAAACTGTGAAGGTCTGTGTAAATATATGTATATATATATATATATATATATATATGTATGTATATATACATATATATATGTGTGTGTGAATGTGGGGGTTTATATATGCACACATATATTCCTATATACAAGTGTGTTCGTGTGTATACACATTAATATATATATATATATATATATATACACATATATACATATATGTGCGTGTATGTGTGTGTGGGTGTATGTTGGTGTGTGTGGAGGAGTGTTATCATTTATAAGTATAATGTTCATAATTAACGCGTTTAAATAATGAACAATACCGTTTGAATGTAACTAAATAAAAATATGTAGACATTTTTCTATTTGATATTAATATATTGATGGGCTATTAGTATACATTCGAGCAGCATATATTCGTTTAGAATTCAGTCTATGTCTATGTTCTAGTCGAATTTATTTGTCGACAGATCATCGAAAAAAATAAAAGCACGTCTGTTTTGAAATGTATATTCTTCCACAATATGCTTGAAATGATCTTCGAAATATACGTGACATTTTAATACATTTGACAAACCTCGATTGCAATCAATACAATAAATAAGGCCCACCTGTATCCACTTGAGAGAAAAGTTTTTACGAAGTTATATCGGTCTAAGTCGAAAAACTGGTTTTCGTATGGAGTGAAAATGTATATCATGTTCTCTGATTTAAGGAAATATATTAATGTGAATAGAATAGAACGAATGCAGCACTTCATGGCAGGTATACAATTTTAACATTTTCCTATATATTTTTCCATATGTTTCTATATATTCTGCTTCAAAGACCTCGCTACTTATATTTTCCTTTTAACTTGGCGGTAATTAATTATATATATATATATATATATATATATATATATATATATATATATATATATATATACGTATATGTGGAAATATATACTAAGGAAATAATATTTTTACAATTCATGTATTTTTATATTTTAAACAAAATTACTCCATTCTACCTAATAGAGTTGTTAATAGATATTTATACAGATACTGCACACAGATACCATGTATGTATATATATATATATATATATATATATATATATATATATATATATATATATGTATATATACATATATATATATATATACATATATATATATATATATATATATATATACCATGTATGTATATATATATACGTGTGTGGGGGGGCGTGTGTGTGTATATACATTATGATTATGCATAGATCATAGTATAACGATTATATCACTCTCTGACTGACGTAAATGAACATTTAAAATTAAAATGTTTAAATTCGGCGTTATGTCACGGGGTTATTGGTAGCCGACGTTATGTCACGGGGTTATTGGTAGCCGAATGGATTAGGTATTCGTTAAATTGAGCCAGATATATCTCGTGATGCGGACTTCGAATCATACGGCTGGTATTAATCGTGACACCCTGCACTGAAGATTCCCGAAAGGATGAACCACTAGTGTCTGTAGGTATTTAATAATTACTATAGTAAAAAATAAGTATATATATATATATATATATATATATATATATATATATATATATATATAGAGAGAGAGAGAGAGAGAGAGAGAGAGAGACACGGAAACCTACATCTTTATAGTGGAGGCCTAATTTAAAATTACTTTAAACAATAGAAATAAATCTAAAATTAAATATGTATATTTTTCCGTCAAATTCATGATTTTGCGGTAGATTACGTGATCCGCCTTTTGTAATTTTTTCAAAGATTGTGTGCCGGGAATATATCATTGTAATGTTGATTATCATAATTGATAATCAACATTACAATGATATATGCTTTTGTTTTAGTCTTGTGAGAGTATAGGATTGCTTTGCATTCATGTCGTTTTGGATCGAAATGAGCAGAGATCACGTGTCTTGCCTTTTGCGAATGTGGACTTTTTAATTAGCTATAAGTTTGTTGAAAACAAATGCTGGTACACTAAAAACAAATACACTATTTATAATTTTACTCATTGTATAATGCGACGCATAACTAAACAGAATAATTAATTGTTGCTATAGGCATTGTCTTGACCTGCTTGCGAAACGGATACATGGAAGCCTTAAACATCTTTGAACTTCATGTTTATTGCTTAGGATTGCCCGATTGTAATAGTTTTATAAACATATTTAATTAAATTATAGCTGACACTAGAATTTTTTCCAAGTTTTTTTTATTCATTCAATATATTTCAATATTATCGTCTTGCAATTATAAGATGATAGATAATCTGTCTTTATTATTATTATTGTTATTATTATTATTATTATTATTATTATTATTATTATTATTATTATTATTATTATTATTATTATTATGTATATTGGATTTTACTGTGTAAGTAAATGTTATATCTGCATGTAATTTAACCCCAATACGTATATGCAATAAATATTCCCTTTCTCTCCATCCCCCACTTTCCCTCTATCTATCTATCTAAATATATATCCTACTATCTATCTATCCCTGCGAGATCTTTATATATATATATATATATATATATATATATATATATATATATGTATATATATATATATATATATACATATATATATATATATATAAGTATGTATGTAGGTGTGTGTTAAGGCTTATTGAGTAACTTTCACAATACTAAATATTAAAGTAAGTAATTTTGTCAGAAAAAAATACATTTTTGAACGGATTCCAATAGTATCATGTGCATTTCGACTGATCTAATATATTTATTAAAAGTATCAAATGCCCGATTAAATTAGCCTCCGTTTTCTAATAATAAAAAATACAAAGTTTATATAGGATCAATTATTGTTTACCGTGAGCAACGCTTTACAAACCATATAATGATGATATCACATTTTCATGAACATCTCAAATACAGTATTCAATTATTTTTTTAAGATTTAAGCGGGAGTTCATGACATGACAAGATCAGATTTCCGGATGGTTGTGTGCTTAAATATATCCCACTTTATTAAAATAAACATCTTCGAAACGGTTGGATCCGAAACTGCACAATTGTTTGCACTTAACACTGTTTTGTTCTATTTGTCTGAACCGCTCTATATTTCGCTTTAGAAAAAAAAACACTATGTGGCTACGTGACTGCCAGTAATATTCATACATAAAGTGTTAATAATTTCAATAGTTTAAAGTATAAAATCATGCATGAATTATTAGCACTCAATAACGTGTATAAACTGCATTTACTTAATTACATTGGCAAATTATTTGTTCCTTCCACCCTAGTCTATTTCGAGCAAACACTATTTTGGTGATATAGTTTAATAGTGAAACAATGTTATTTCCTCGTGATTTATCTTTTGTATGTGTATTCGTTTGCAACGCTTCGGTGTGATATGTTTACTTTATACGAACAATGGTAAAAAAATTGCTTCTCTTAAAACCAAAAATTGTCTCATTAATCCCTGATTCAAGAAATCACATTTTGATACGTGTATTAATATTTCATACTTATTAACAGCTAACTTTTACCCGTTTTATATACATTATTTCCTTTATTATAATTGATTGTTAACCATATTTAAAATTAACACAGAAATATTATTTTAACGTAATAAAATATGCATGATATGCGTGTATAAATGTAAACTATGCAAAAGTAAAAAACGTAGGTTTCTCTATAACCAAGTAAACAGTAGCTTTAAAATGACCACATCATTACAATGTAGTAATTAATAAATATAGCCAGCAGAGTTTTGGTCGTTTTTACTTACAGGTTTCGTGTCTGCAATTTTATAAATGACAACTTGTTGTAGTATATTGTTAACCTAGTTAAGCAGAGAAAGCACCGTCTTGAAATAGTAAATTTATTATTTAGAAACACATAATAAACATGGTAATCGTTCGGTTTTTGGAACTATTATGAAATACAAGAAAGTGTGTAATAAAAAATAAACGTACGATTATATATATATATATATATATATATATATATATATATATATATATATATATATATATAAGAGGTAGATGTAGTTTGCTTGAAGCATTGTATAGTATGTAGTTAAATAGCATTATAGAAGGTGGTGCAATAAAGAAGTAACTGAAAGACACAAGCTGAAGCAGGTGAAAAGGTTTTATTAGTACATAATACAAATACATGTGCACGTATTCATATATTTCTTATAAACATTATATATATATATTTGCACAGTGTTCACCTGGGAAAGACAGGTTGGCGATATATCCGTGTCTAATAATATTTCGAGAAAGATCTTTTCGTCAGATATCTATTTGACGTTTGTTCAAACGTGCTGTTTAAAATACAAACAGTATCGCGGCAAACAATCGTCCGGGATTTGCAGATAGTATTTTTATATAATATAGTAAGTTTTTTTTAAATTCATTTCTTTATTTTTATTTCTAATATTTGTATTTATTTATATTTTTTTTATTCTGTTTTATTTTTTACAATGGTTTATCTTTGGTTCAAACGTGTTGTTGTAAAAAGTAACAGTCACAAGGTAAACAATTGCCCGAAACAGAAGAGCTTTTTAAAATAAAATATAAATAAATAAATAAATGAATTAGAAATAAAAATAAAAAAAACCCTAACCATATTGAATAAAAATACTATCTGCAAGTTCCGGGCAGTTGTTTGCCGCGATACTGTAACTGTTTACAAGAGCGCATTTGAACCAAACGAAATAAATATCTGACGAAGAGATCTTTCTTGAAATATCATATTACACGGATATACAACCAGAACGATTCTCCAGGTTGTCACTGTGAAATATAAATATAATGTGTATAAAAGTATGTGAATATGTGCACATGTATTTTTAATTTGTATTAAGAAAACTTTCTCATCTGCTTCAGCTTGTGTTTTTCCTTAGCTCTGCATTGAACAACTTTCTCCAATTCTATTATATATATATATATATATATATATATATATATATATATATATATATATACATATATATATATATATAAAATAAAAAAATAGAACCAGACGTTCCATTACGATACACACGAGTTTTTAAACTGTTCTATTAAATCAAAAGAAAAATGTTAAACAATGGCGAAGTCTATTTGCCTGTATAATTTATCGGATTAAAATATGAATAGAAGAGTTATTGAAGATATATTTGGCTTTAGATCTCATATCAATCGCGTTATTGCCGATTACATAAATATATGTTACAACAAAATAAAAAGTGTATCACCAGACGACCGCTTAAGGGTAAGTTATTACCGAAATTTTTATTCAAATTCATGCTATCTTCATGAAGTATATGACATTTTGTTCTAAAGAATAACATTCACAACGTCAAAGAATTTTCACTGGTCTTCGCTTTTTTGGTGATCTCTTTAAATGTTGTTTTAGAGCGACCATAATATGTCTTATCTTATCGCGAACTTTACTTGTTATTATATTTTTCTTACAAAGAATAATAAACAAACATGTATCCTCGGTATAGGATTCATATAAATTAAATATTTACTGACATATCCATATTTTTTTTAATAATTAAAAACAACCTTTTGTCCCATGAAGAAGTCAATTGTTTGATCTTAAAAGAGGTATGGCTCTAGCAACATTAACTATGCTTTTACACAAGACTTCCTTTGAAGTCAATTGCTGTCCTCAATGATAACTCCTTTTTTAATATTGGCCAGAGATATTCAGTTGGTTAAGATCTGAAGGGCACAATGATCAGGTCATTAGAGGTTCCCAAACAAATTTCATAGATTCAATGAAGGCTGCAGTCGCCCAAAGCTAAATTAGATGGTCCATTGTAATGTATAAAACTCATCTTAATGCGACGAGACACTGGTAGGTAATCTAGTTATGTCGACTAATTATTATCCAAAAAGGCCGTGTACGCATTGCTAGTAAGTTTTACACCCTTTGGCGCTCGGCATCGTCCTAATAACTTATCTTCAATGAGTCCCGCCAAAAGATGATGCCTCAACCACCTTGACGGGGATGGCCCCTGTAATGCTGTTCGGGCTTCAAACTTTCGTACATCTATCCGGACCGTCAAGAGTAGCACCGGCCTCATCTCTAAATAGGATCTGTTGGACATCAATCTGTATGTAATTCTGTTTCCGAGCCATTCGTTTCCCCTATGTTGTTTGCTCAATAGAGTCCTTGAAAGAGCTTTGATGATCCTTCAGTCTTTTTCAATAGATTGCATTCGGCCTGCTTGGATCTTGATACGATTCCAGCTTTTTTTTAAAAAGTGAAGCACTCGTGCTTTTTGTGTTTAGGTTGACTTACCTATGATTTTTCCGAATATCACGATATCAAAAATTTCTCTTGGTGCCCTTATCTTTTTTTCGGATTTGGTGTTCGGCTAATAAAGAATGAGATCAAGGTTTTTGTATCCATTTCCAGCTCCGCGGCTAAATTTTGATGGAAAATATTTCTGCGAGTCGAGCAAATATATTTTCTTTTTCGATACCCTTTAGTCGTCTAATTTGTAGACATTTTAAGAAATCTGCAATAAAGCGATGGACATTATCATTTTCTTGATTATATAAAATGTATTTGAGTAACATTTCGGGAAATAGCTAACCATAATGCTGCCCTTTTATGGGGAAATTTTCTTTATATCTATCTATCTATCTATCAATCTATCTATATATATGTGTGTGTGTGTGTGTGTGTGTGTGTGTGTAAATATTTATATATTATAATAGAATTGAGACCAGGAAATAAAGTAGAGATTAGCTGTAATTGATTATATACTTCAATGTTATTGTAATAGGGATACATTTCGAGTCCCACGCGCTAGATTTTATACTCTATGTAAAAAGTGCAACTTAATATTGCACGTTCATCGCGTAATCATCGCGCGTAACGTGCTTGTGACATCTGGTTCCCGTAGTCTGCTAATCATAGATTTAACATTTCCAACAGCAAATGTGACCTGGTGTTTAAGCCAGTTTATGATCCATTTAGAACATGTATAGCATGATTTATTGATCAAGACTTGTGTTGCTTGAACGTATATGACGGTTTAAATACCATATAGATGCAGCAATGCGCAATTTAAAATAATTTTCTTAGCATAAACTATTCTATATACCGTGTAACGATATCATCTAGAAACTCTTAATCAAATTCGCATGTGAAATAAGCGCGTATTAATTCATTGAAAAGATTATTAAATCATATACGAACAAAACCTGTCCGAGCATCATACAGTTAAATACTCACCCACATATTCACAAATATATGTGTGTGTGTGTGCGTCCGTGTGTACATGAAGAAAGATGGATATACATCTCATATATATTAAAAACCTATGAACATGTATATGTAAACACATATGTGCGTGATAGCATATATCGATGTACTAGTATATAATAAATCATACCTTGCCATAGTCATCATTTACTGTAATATTACAAGATACGAGCACGAGTAAAATTTGATTATTTATAGTTAGTTATTGATTTCCCTATGAACACACATGCATATATATATAACTATATATATATATATATATATATATATATATATTTATATATATATATATGTCTTATTCCGATTGTTATTAAAACTAGTACAATATAATTATAATTAATTATCACAAAAAATGTTTACATTATACACCTCCCCCCCATATATATATATATATATATACACACACACAAACACGGGCACACATGCACAGAGACACACACAAACACCCAACACACATACACACACATATATATATATATATATATATATATATATATATATATATATATATATATATGTGTATATATAGAGAGAGAAACAGACAGACAGACATACAGAGAGAGAGAGAGAGAGAGAGAGGGGGGGGATAAATAGCTAGATAGGTTGATTGATAGATATATGTAAATTATTGTGTTATTGTTAGTATTTCCGATATACATCCACTTAAACTCTTATTTTTATTAAAACGTGATTGATCAATGACCAAGGCGGGTTTATGTATTGCCTTCTGCAGCATGAACTAAGTAACAAACTCATTGAAAATTAAAATCTAATGTGCTGAATATGCGTCTTTTTTATATTTAAATCTGTTTATACTAGAATATTTTTTCACTCTGAGATATATACCATTACCGAGTTTGGCATGGGCTTTTATTTAATTTGTATTTTTAAGAGTTAGATTTACATTTGCATGCATATATACTTCTCTGTTTGCATGTATTCGTCCATTTGTTTCGTTTGTATAGGTGTATGTGTGCAAGCACACACATGCACACCACACACGCACACACACACAACCGCAAATATATATGAGCGTGTGCATGATTGTACATATATATACACCCACGCCCACACACACCAACACCCCCCCCCACATATATATATATATATATATATATATATATATATATATATATATATATATATATATATATATATATATTTATATAGTTATATAAAATGTATATGGCGATTAAGCTACACTGAATATTCCGCGTGGTATCCACTCTAGGACTCTTCAGGCTTATGCACATAAGCCTGAAGGATCCTAGAGTGAATGAAACGCGGACTATTTGGCATATACATTTCGTGACTTACTATCTAGGTCTACCTACGTATTGAGCACTTTTGAAGTAAATACTTAAAGTTTACGTATAAATCTATACTTTCGTATATTCATTTTATGTGACTAAATTAAGTAGTTATAAATCTGTTACGTATGCCCACATGTGTATGCACGCACGTGTAGGTATGTCAAAGAACAGTTTCCAAAGACAAGTAATTAAAGATACTTACACAGTTACAAGGTAATTGTGAGTTGTAGCTTTCATATCCTAAAAAAAATCCGACCAGTATAGCTTATATGAATTCATTTATTTACACTTTATTATCGCCGGTTAGCTAAGACAGATATAGTGAGGAATCGAATTATATTCTATGTTGGGTATTTATCGGCCCTGGTATAACTCCTTACAATCAGGAACGATGAGAAAAGACCAATTTGTTTGTGCTTGACATACGGTAATAAAATGGTCGGAGGCTGGAATAACGCTTTAGATAAGGGATGAATCGTACTGTCCGGTGTTTACTTGTGACATTTTTCGATTGATTTCACGGAAAACAGTTTATTTTGGACTATATTTTACTCGAGTACGATGTTCAAAACAGAAAAATGTAAAAATTGTATTCTCTTTCTTCTTCTTTTTCTTCTTCTTCTTCTTCTTCTTCGTCTTCTTCTTCTTCTTCTTCTTCTTCTTATTATTATTATTATTATTAGTATTATTATACTCTAAATTTAAATTTTGTTTTATCATTAATTTATTACTTTATTGTTTTTATTGATATGTTCTATTATTATTCTTACCTATATTATCACTAGTGGGGACTATAATAGTAGCATTTCTGAAAATAATAGGAATCACTAACAATAAGTATCGATATATTATATTCTAATATTTCATTTTACGTTTTGTAAGTGCTGGTACACCTTAATAATCCTTAAGTGTAATTTACAATTGGATATTTCATTTAAAACAGTATTTTAATTATTATTTTCATGTTTATTTTTATATCGCTATTTTAAAAATATATTATTTTTATTTTTATTTTACGATATATTTATGCTGTATATTTAAAATATAATTGTTGTATGTTGGTTTATTTACGCATTACATGTGATTGTAGAATTTTTACTTATATGAGGTCATGTGTGCGTTTAAACAGGACTTTCACATTTTCAAAGAGTCGTTCCAACCCTTCCTCGTTAAATGTAGATATACAAACGCATGCGTTTACATACTCAACGTGAATTAATATATATATATATATATATATATATATATATATATATATATATATATATATATACACATGTGTATGTGTGTGTGTATGTATTCATGTATACTTCTTTTTAAATGTGTAGGGAAAGATAAAACTAAACGTATGTTGCAATGTTTATAGAATTTAGTTAGATAGAGAAATGAAAGCTGTGTTACCCAGTGACATTTAAAGTGACATTTCGTAACAAAGACGGACAGGATGTGGAGCATATGTCAAATAAGAATGGACGGAGCAGTTTTTGTCGCTTATATTTCTTTGTTTATGTTCTGTCCTTAACAGTTTCGTATTTCTTAATATTCTAGTTCACCATAATAAAAGTGTGTTTTTTAAATTTATTGGAAACATTTAATGATCACGTTCCTTAAATTTTGCTTAATACGTTATGTAAGGTACAATGTACGGTACTTAAAATTCATATTTATAAGAGCTTAATAATGATATCTAAATGTAAAGAGAGGAAAATAGCATTGTAATTACGTTAAAATAATTCTGAAAGTAATGAGCATGAACGCAATATTAGTACTATTGATATCAATTAAATTGATATGCATGTAAAAATCAAATTTTATTCATAGTCTAGGACGGTAATCACTTTACTGTGCTTACCATAGACGATGTAAGCTATTCTTTCTAAAGGAAAACACGTATGCCTTTTTTTAGATTATCAAATTTTAATCTGGGCCGTATTTTGCGTGTCAATGTATTTAAGGGTACAATAACAACATGCCGTTTATACCTGCTGAAGTTGAGTCGATATTAATAATTAATACTTCATTTACTGATCTTAAATAGCAAACATTATATCATTGATAAAATATAACGATGTTAAACTTTGATATGACAAACACCGGTGTATTAATGCGATTCTATAAATTATGATTTTATAAAATTCAAATACCTATATATTAATACACTATCACATTTAAAGGGGATACTATGTGAGTGTCAACGAACGGAAAGTTATTAGGTTAAAAAAAAAAATTATTGCTCTTGATATGAAGGGCTAGTATAAATTGTAATATAAAAATTATTGTGAAACATTTGATATATAAATATTAGCATCTTTAAATTACGTACATGTGTCATTTATTTAAAAAGTAATAGACTCAGAGTAACTTACATGTCTTTTATTTCTATAAAAATATATCCAACTAAAAATGATTACGATTGAAACAACATCAACACTGTTTCTCCTTTCTTTCTTCTCTGTTTCGCTTGTGTACTCATTTAGTATATGAAATCTCTTCGAAAAGAAACGAATGTTCTGTTTGTAATGCAAGCATTACATAGTTTTTGTTTTAATCGTTTTATTATAAC
>NC_136489.1:28148014-28273014 GCF_053919585.1 Euprymna scolopes | reverse complement strand
ATTTTATGTTACAATTGTTTCAATGTCCAGATCGACAGTTTCAAGCATTATATCGTTTGAAAATTTTCCAAAACCAGTATTTCTTCAGATTTTATAAAAAAACACACTTTTGGCAATGTAGCATTTTTTGAATAGAAAGAAAAAAAAGAGGGGTGGATCCAAAGGGCAAAAACATGTGAAAAACATTTACTTTGGTTGTGGTTACGGAAAACCCCATGTAAACGTTAATGTAGCGCCTAATTTTCACATCCTTATTTAAGAACAGAGTTATGTGAAGTTTCTACCGGGAGCCCGAAGCCATTAAAAAAAGAAATACCATTTTTAAATATATACTATTTGTTGGGTTCCTAAATTCTTTTATTTCCCGATGATTGAGATCTTGTAAAAATATTTTTTAAAATTCGGTATCTATATATATATATATATATATATATATATATATATATATATATATATATATATATATATATATATATATATAATGTTCGTAGCAGCATTGTAAGTATGTTACGGTCAGTTTTAGTTTCGTATTAGTGGCAAGTAATGTTTATAGATTATCGTTTTATTGGTACAAGGATATAAGGCCATTCCAGGTTTAGAATTTTATTAAATATGAGAATAAAGTAAAATGGGTGTATTATATATATATATATATATATATATATATATATATATATATATATATATATATATATATAATATATATATATGTATATATATAAATATATATATATATATAGTAAGTTATAAAATGTATATGGCGATTAAGCTACGCCGAATATTCCGCATTTCATTAAATAATTTCTGAAGAGGACGCTTCACAGAACATATGAAACGGGTTATAAACTATTTCAATGATTTAATAATATTATTACAATGATCTTAACATAGTTCTCAATGAAAAACCCAGACACGGAATAAATAAATAATGTTAAAAAATACACATTGTTGGTACCACCCCCTTATTTGAATATATATATATATATATATATATATATATATATATATATATATATATATATATATATGAAGAATAAAACGTGTATAAATACATTTAATGCCAAAACTGTAATGCGAAATTTGTTTATAAAATAAACAGTTGTTTATTTTTAAAGAAATATATTTCGGAGTAAAATGGGTATTACTTCGAAATATATTTCTTTTAAAATAACCAACTGTTTATTTTATAAAAGAAATTAGCGTTGCAGTTTTGACTTCAAATGTATTTATACATAAAGTAATCAAATTGTCACACTTTTTGAAGACACTTTTTAAAATTAAAATTTAATTGAGAAATTTTTGAAAACTTTGAAGTGTCGAATACAAGGATAAAATCATCGTTTATTGCTTTTTTTGTAGGTCTTATATTTCGCTAATACATAGCCTCATCAGGGTTGAAAGTCCGGTTCGTGAATTTCTTTTTCTTTTTCTTCATTTTGGTGTTATGGCGAAGAGACCAGAATTTACGGGTTACTCCGGTGGATTCAAGTGTGCAGTGCTCCATTTTCGAGCGGGATTTAAAGTAAAAAATGGTCACACTTTTTGAAGATACTTTTTAAACCAACTGTTTATTTTATAAAAGAAATTAGCGTTGCAGTTTTGACTTCAAATGTATTTATACGTAAAGTAATCAAATTGTCACACTTTTTGAAGACACTTTTTAAAATTAAAATTTAATTGAGAAATTTTTGAAAACTTTGAAGTGTCGAATACAATGATGAAATCATTGTTTATTGCTTTTTTTTGTAAGTCCTATATTTCGCTAATACATAGCCTCATCAGGGTCGACGGTCCGATTCGTGAATTTCTTTTTCTTTTTCTTCATTTTGGTGTTATGGCGAAGAGACGAGAATTAACGTGTTATTCCGGTGGTTTCAAGTGTTTTAAATGCTGCCAATACTAAACTAGTTTCATTCAATAATTACAACAAAACCCTCTCTACCACTTATAGCCATGGCCAACGACTCTTTATCTGAGAGTACATCTTTCAAACTCCTTGACCTAACGTTCACAGAAGACAGGAGTTGGAACAATTACATTGATGGCATTGCCAGGGCCGCTGCAAGAAAGGTGAGCTCACTCTACCGTGCTAGACAACTACTAACACCCGAAAGTATCCTGTACCTCTATAAGACCACCATTCGCCTATGTATGGAGTATTGCTGTCACATCTGTGCTGGTGCATCTGCTGGTAGTCTCTCGCTCCTTGACAAGGTTCAAAAGAGAGTCGCAAAGCTGATAGGCCCTGAACTGATGTAATGATAGGAGCTTGGTCGTAGATACATTAAAGTAACCAACCACCGCTTCCCCCATTGTACCACACGCTCAAGATCTGAAGAGAGAGAATCAGAGAGAACATTGCCATTTACGGCCTTTGATTTGTTACCATAGATAGTCGTAGCATTAGCATAGATGTCAACGAATTATTTTTAGTATGTGTTTGGGAGACCATTGATGTAGATCAGGAAGAGAGTTGGACCCCGGATGGACCGCTGAGGGGTTCCAGCATTAAAACTGTGGAGCTCTGATTGCTTCCTATCAACTACTACTCTTATGAGCCTATCAAAGAGAAATGATTTAATGAGTAAGAAAACATTTCCAGTTATACCGTAACTGGAAATCTTGTGAAGTAGGCCTTTATGCCATAGCTTATCGAAGGCCTTCGATATGTCAATACCAATTGCTTTATAAATGAAGCCTTTGTCGAGAGATTCGATAATCCTATGAGATAGAACCGTTACCATGTTTGCTGTATATCTAGCAGAACGGACGCCATATTGCATGCCACTAAGAAGGGCATTTCGGCTGATATGGTTGACTAATTCTCTATGTAATATGGATTCCAGCAACTTACTCATGACACACAGGGGACTTATTGGTCAGTACTGAGAGGGGTATGACTTATCACCTTAATTCATAAATACAGGGCATACTGATGAAGTTTTCCAGGGTGTCGGAAAGCACTTCTCTTGAAGGCAACGCTTAAACAGTTTTGTAAGAACGGGGGCAAGTTCTGGTTGTAGCTTTTTAACACTATAATTGGAATACCGTGAGGACCAGTTGCTTTACTATATATATATATATATATATATATATATATATATATATATAAATGCATATATATGGGTGTGTGTGTTTTGTATGTGCCGTGTGTTGGGGTGCTTGTCTGTGGGTTTGCGTTGTTTTCTGGTTAAATGCGTACAAAGGTGTAATCTGTTAAATTTGTAATCGAAGTGCTACACATACTATTCAAATAATATAGCATTCACGTAATTTCAGATAAATATTCTGTATAGGCAGTAATAATGTTGATAATGATTCAATAGCCAAATAAAATCAAATATATACTAGATCAGGTTGCTAGACTTTCTTATTTTCAGAAGATCTTCTTGTTTAATTTGATGCAGACATAAACGTGACTACATAATATTGTAATTTGCAGAAGAAACTACGTGTATACATATCGAACACAGAAGAGAAGTGAGATATCCTAAGTGAGAAGGTGACATTTGATAAGCGTGGAGAATATTATTGAAAAAAATAAAATAGACAAAATTTAAGGAAATAAAGTAAAAGAAAACGACATGAAAGTATAAATGTCTCACATACATTTTTAGAAGAATTTAATGTATGACTAAATTCTGTTCACAGAAAATCGGTTAAATACCTACAGGTACTTGCTATCAATCCAGGATAACGGAAAATAATGGAGGTATCGATTAGTAACTATAGAGGCAGGGTTTACACTCATTTTGCTCTTTTGGTGTTAAAATACCAATTTTACTTTTTATAATTTCAAATACAAGGTAGCATTAATTTTTACTTTTATGTCAAAGTCATAGATTTAATTTCTGAATAAAAGAATATAAGGCAAATATCAATTCAAAGAGAAAAATGTTAAAGTCATAAAAACATATAATTAAGAGAAACATTAAAAGTAAGATTTACTATTGGCTGAACACAATATAAGTTTGTTTAAAGTTATAAATTAATGTTACTATAAGAGAAATAAAACATAACTATTGCTTATTGAAGTAAATCTACACAGGTTATAGGACTAGAATTTATAATTTGATAAGAATATAACTAATAATGTGCAATGGTAAAAAATATAAATAAATATATAAAGATATATTTATATATACATACATCCACACCTCTCTATCTATCTATCGATCTATCTATCTATATATATATATATATATATATATATATATATACATGTGCGTGTGTGTTTAAGAGTGTATATGTATATGTATCTATGTGGCATACATTAGATCAAAGAGAATACATCCATCTAATAGTACAAAATATGTCGTGCAACCAAATTCTTCGTATGCCATTGTGTATACAAAATTTGTAAAAAATTTAAACCTAAAGCTAGTTTTGATTGTAAGGATCATATTATCTCTCCATCTACGAATTCAACATTTTTGAGAACCGTGCTTTGACTGTGTGTGATTTTGTTAGAATAAGTAGGGAACATTTTAACAGCTAAACAATCATTAATTATTGATTGTGTATCTTATTGCGATGAAATGTCCTCGATTCGGAAATATGATCTTTATTTTTATGAATACACATTTTAAAAGAACGTCACGTCTAAATGATTTGCTCGTGATATCTTGAGCTGTAATTTAATTTACACTTTCTTGAACTGGGAAGGATTAAATTAATGGATAAGAAACGGTATCCATCTTAACCTACATTTACCAAAGGAAGAAAACTACGTCCAAGAATGAACAGGAAAAGCTATAGAAAAATAAAAGGCGAATCCAAAGATGTATAGTCTGTTTAATCACTTACATTATATTAACATTAAATTTTCAGATTTTGAAAAAAAATACGATTACAGACTTTCTTTTTACCGCCTTCGGATATTCGCTACAGCTTATTGAATTGAAAGTATATTTTTGTACAATTCTAAGTACACTATCACATAGACTGCACACTGTAACATATAATACAAACATTTATTCTATAATAATAAATAATTAAATCTTCATAAATAAAGAATATAATAACTGCAATGGTTTCTCTTATCGGGGGTATGCTCAAGGGAATTGTTGTCTTTTATTCCAAGGCATTTGTATTTCTCTTGTTCTTCTATGTCTTTGGAGTCAGTGTCTATATGCAGCTCTAAATCTTTTGATTGCCTATTTTCAAAGCTCTGATGAAGTATTCTGCACACCTAACTTTTTTTCCAATAGCTTAGCAACAGAATTCTAACATATAAATATATTGAATGTAAAATAGAATCAATATAATTTGATTATAACATTGCAAACATTAACAAAAATGCTCACAAGAATATACGCCTTTGCTACTAAATACTATATTGTGTATATTGCTACTTAAATTCAAAATTTAAATCATGCATCATTACTGATTTTAAACATTTCGAATTGTAAATCCATATTTATTCAAATAGTTATATTCCAAATGATAAATCGAGAAGAAAATATAATATTGTACATACATTTTTATAAGTGACAGTTGTAATTCTCAGATGCATCAAATTATTTTAATTAACCTACGTGTCTCTAGGATATGCTTTAGTCTATTGTGTATAAACCGTGCGGATGGGCCTCTTTCGTGTGTTGTGCGTTGTAAACCATTAATTCTACTAAAATATTACCTTACATTCATCATCATTTATACGTAAATGGATGTGGTGTGTTTATATATTGTGACCCATTGTAAAACACGTCTGTGCGTCGACAAGGGAATATAATTTTGTCACAAATATATGTAGTAATAATTTGCAAAATGACTAATTTTCTTTAGGTTGTCATGACGATTTACTCCATTGTAAATGAGATAGAATAGGATCCGTAGTAATCCATTCATAATAATACATTCACACTAAACCAATTGCAACATATAATCAATTATATTTTATAGCAAGCTTTAAAAATAAAATAAATAAACTCTTTGTTCCAAGTATACATTTATGTAGGAAATACAAATATTAAAAAAACATGGGACAAAGAAACAATATACAATATGATAAACCAACACTAACTTACACAACGTTTATATGTAAAACATGTAGGTAGTGAATATTCTGATATACTTAAACTGCAGTATCTTTATGTGTAGAATTATTTTTTCAATGTGAAAATAAAGAATATATATCTCGATCTCGTGAGCTTTTTTAAATTAATTATTATTAATGAACGGAAGGACCTCAACAGTCTGATTTCAATAATACAGCAATTACGAACTATGTGTGTTCTTTTATAAGATTAGACTTCAAAGCAAAGTATAAAATAAAAAAGACTTCAACAAAATACGGAAAAACAAAAATAATAAACTAAAAGTTACCTAAACATAATTAACTTTTATCATTTCTTGTTTTTATATCAGCGAACTAAAAAGAAACATATGCGTTTTTGCTAGTTTAGTATATATCGCGTTTTGAAATACCTTATTGTGATTTTTAACTTTTAAATTAAGTTGAATATATCTCGCCATAAAAAACAAAATTATTGATCGATATTATAATCATTTAAATCAATGAATTTTTTCATAACGCAAAACAAGTGTTTTCATGCCAGCAGAGAAAAATTCTGTGTTCGCGGAACGTATTTTTGATATCGCTTAGGGTTTTGAAGCATTTCTCACGCAGAATATTGAAAAGTTGAAGCTGTTTAGGGAGAGGTCAGGGGATATGCCTGAAGCAGAGTGTTTAGCCGATATCATTGAACACCTGCAAGATAGCTTTGGCAAAGTGCAGTCTTGAATTGAATTCAATGAGAATTGGGTCTTTTTGTCAAATGTCCTGGTGAATTTCATCGACATGCTGGCAGTTTTATCGTCAGTAATGGTTTCGCCTGTATTAAAAATAAATAATGGTTGCCACAGGTTGCAGAACATACAAGAGTCAACATGATCTTTTTTTGGTGCAACTCTGGTTGAGAAGTTCGTAAAACTTCAGCAGCGTCTACCCAATAGGCTGAGCGTCACCGGTTGCCCTAAAGTACACACCTATCTTCATAATTAAAACCTGGTTGAGAAACGGGTCGTCCTAGTTGCGTAATAGAAGGGAAATGACAACATTTTTTCTTGTTCATCTCGTCAGGCAGCCATCGATATATAAATTATTTGTCTTTCCAAACTTTGCAAGTGGTTAGACATCCTCGTATACTTTACATTTAATTCAGAAGCAATTTTACCAACAGTTGTGCGTGTATTGGCCTTCTTAATTGATAGTTGGCAACATCTGACGGTGGATCTCATCGCTTATCACCTTCAAAAATCTCGGCGCTGCCACTAAATTTCTCAAGCTACTTTACGTTCATTTGTTGTTCCTGGACCAAACGCAAGCTGTTCCAGCAGCATTTCAACATTAGCTGTATTGATATGAGCAAATTCTTCGAATTCGTCTTTCTCTATCCTGTACTTACCCGATAAAGATATAAAGTAAAGGTAATATAGCGAAATCTTATTTAAGAATACATCATTTGAAATCCAAATTTTAAATTTCGCCAGAAATTTCTTCTCGGCCTTATAAATATCTTCGGAAGTATTTTTGTAGGATAACAATCCTAATGTTTTTTATAGTTTGCTTTCCAGTATTATTAACATATTATGAATTTTCTTTTTATGGAAAATTAAATTTTCAAAGAACTATCTAATTGGCCATGTCTTAATGAATTTGGGATATAAATGTGAGTGTTTGTAACATTGACGTCGACCACATTTAAATGTAAGATGAGCAGTTGATTTGCGAATATTTTCTCCATGTTGTAATACTTTAATTTTAATAGAGTATTATATAAATATAGACATTGGAGTTAAACAGAACTAAGAATTAATATAGTGAAATATAAACCGTCTATTTGTATCCATAACATTACTAATATGTAGGTCAAAGAAAAAATAGTTTTATTAAAATCTATGAATGCAGATTTACATAAAAAGCATAATTAAATAATCGCGTGTATATATATATATATATATATATATATATATATATATATATATATATATATATGTATAACTACTTCATTTACTCACATAAAACTAATATACGAAGTATAAATTTATGCGTAAACTTTAAGTATTTACTTCAAAAGTGTTCAATACGTAAGTAGAGCTAGTTAGTAATTTATAAAATGTATATGGCGATTAAACTGCACTGAACATTCTGCGTTTAATCGACTATAGGATTCGTCAGGATTATGCGCATAAGCCTGGCGAATCCTATAGTGGATGAAACGCAGAATGTTCAGTGTAGCTTAATCGCCATATACATTTTATAAATTTATATATATATATATATATATATATATATATATATATATATATATATATATATATGTATGTATATATATATATATATGTGTTTTAGTATCCTAGTATTATATATATTAGTATCCTGCTGAATACGTGCTTTACCTGCAAGTATGAAACAAACAGTAATAGGCAATGCAGTTTATATAATACGAGCCTTTGGAAGTGTGTGTGTTAAGCAAAAAAATGTTGTAGTAGGAAGGCAGGCTGAAACCCGAAGGAGAAAAAGAACGTGAAAAACAGGTGACGTATTTGCCGTTGGGTCTATTGACAACGGGGACTTGCGACGGTTAAAGTGAAGGCTAACCAATCGAAAAAAAGGATGTTAATTTCGAAAATATTGTGTAAAAATGCGACCCCCTCCTTGTAGAAATGTGCCGAGTTGAAAAAGCGAATATTATTGTTTTTTGTCAATTTTTCTATATTTGCGTCCAGAGGGTCGAGCTTCAAAATAATACAGATCTCCGTAAAATCTGTTGGATCTGTCGAAATTTAAAGATAGATATAAAAACATTAAATACATACATACATAAATATATGCATACATTTAAACAACAGGTTAGATATATATTATAGACTTTCTATAATAATGGCGTGAAATATTCAATGGTTTTATTAATTGGTACATCCTGCAGATTTATAATAGTTCATTCTTTGTCACCGTGTCAAGAATAATGGTCATATTTCAGTTTATACAAAAATATTCAAATATGCACGCACGACCAAGATATTCATATAAGGAGATTCGAATGAAAAACATTATCAGTTTCGAGATTTTATGTTCAGTTTTTTACTATATAGAATTAAAATGTAATATTTTGATTTTATGATGCTTTTATGAGTATGTTAATATTTTGATACTTCTTTTTCAAGTCTTTGATTCATAATAAAAAAATAATATTTCGTTCGGCATGTGATATACAAATTACTACTTAATATTTTAACTTAACTTAGTATTGAAATGATATTGGGAGTGCTACTCGAATATATATTGTTAGTTTACTTGATTCTAATTTTGTATTTAGAATTGAATAATACAATGCATTAGATAATATTTAATATTCAGCATCCTGTCGGTTATATCATTATGTACTATTAAGTGTGTTTGTATATATGGCTATCAAAATATAGTATTCAATTTTGTAATGCAAATTTTAATTGGAATGACATATAATATAATACTGCGATACTTCCGTATTTCTTGGATTTGATTTAATTATTTTTAAGAAAGTAAGGTTTATATGCTATTTTTTACCACTACACACACACACACACTCACACACACACACACACATATATATATATATATATATATATATATATATATATATATATATATAAATTAATAGTACGTTTATGTGTCTGTTTGTATAAATCTATTAGAGCCAACCCAACTGGATCAAATTAACATAATAATAGGTCCTCATCAAAGAATGATCTATAACATTTTCTCAAGGAAATGTTAGAATGCAAGGTCATAGCCTCTGTATATATACTATCTCACAACTTCCACAACTTTACACATTATTAATAAACCTGATATGTTTTTGTCTCTTACCATTTTTAAAAGTCAAATATTTAATTCATATTTTCTAGGTTTGGTGGCAGACCCAAACATTTATTCACCATCCTTAAGCGGAACAAATTCATTAAGAACCGAAACAAACATGAAATTAACGTATTATCTTTACTTGGAATAAATAAACACAACGTTTTACACCTGGCAATGGCCGGTGCATCTGTTAGTATATTATATATTTGTTTATAAATATCGAAACGTGCAGACAATGTTAAAAAATCTAAATCTTATTCACTTCAGCCAACATAGTGCCCCATATTCATTAGAAGACTCGTAAACATATTAACATATTTGCATTTGCATGTTAAGTTATACGCAGTTTTAATGCCCCAAACTGGAGATGGTGCTAGTAGACTTGAAAATAATTTGTTGGGTTTGAGTGTACAACATAATTGATAATGTTGAATCTATAGAGCTACGCAATATATAGAGATATACTGTAAACTCGTTAAGTTAATAATGGTATATTCCCCTTAAACGTGAGTGAAATATGATGGATTGTTTTCATGTTATTTATTCTATATGTTTTGTAGAAAACGTTTAACGCAATACAGGACAGTTTGTGAAACAATCGCAATGGCCTGTCTATGCACAAAATATCACATCATCGGAGGACTATGTTTTACGATGCTATTGCTTCGTTTTTATATCGATCGGTTGATTATTCTGTCAGACGGGAATAAATAGATGGATTTTCTTTCGATATTGCTTGACAACCAATTATACATGTTTTCCATTTCATTCCATTACTCTAGAGGTAATAGTCATTAGTGTATTTACTCTGTTCAGTCAGTGTTTACTTAGGAATTCAAACGATGTGTTTATCATGAAAGATATAATTAGTAAAACGATGCATTTTGTACTGACAAATATCTGAGATGGCAAGACACATTTGATTATTATTGAATGGAAGAATACATTGTGTTCGATAAAACGCGAGAAAAGTCGTAAAACTGTAACTCTTTTTTACAAAAAAAAATGAATTTTTTTAATCAGTTTCCGTGTAGCATATTCTCGCAAGCATTTCTAGTCACAAATTTGCAAATATATAATAAAAGTAATTTTAACTTTTCGGGAAATAATGAAAATAACGAGGTAATAAAGTATTAAAGTCTGTGCCAGTTTTTTTCCGTACATGGAAACAAATAATAACCTATATTTAAAAGCCATATCTTTTCTGTTGCATACGACAGCAATTTCTCAAAAAATGTATATAAGTAAGGCGCATTGAAATGTAAATAAAACGTATTTTTTAAAGTATATAGAACAAATATATCAAAGTTATCAAACTATACTTGCATATTATATGCATTATATATGTATATGTCAAGTATATAAAGCTGCCTTGGCGAAATTATGCATTTATTTAAGCTGGTCTCTATTTACTAGAGTATTCCGTAATCACTTTAAGAGATTTTCATATCGGAAATAAGCATATTACCGTCGTTGATTTTTATAATTGTACATTAATAAACTAACGATTAACCAAGTTGAAAATGAAACGGAGGCCACGTTCAAGTGCTATAGATTATTTTAGTGATTTTAATCGTCTTTTAATCATCGTTTCATTTCATCTCGCTATTTTTCATTTTTCAATCTAATTTTTTTTTATTTTTTACTTCTCGCCTGATGATGAGACATGGAGGTCGAAAGGGTAGCGATTATGGAAACTTTATTTTTTCACTCGGAACAAAGAGAAACAGGCAAGAGTTGTCCGTGCTATTTTAGGAAACATGGTATATATATATGTATATATATATATATATATATATATATATATATATATATATATATATGCGTGTATATATGTATATATATATAGTAATTTATAAAATATATATGGCGATTAAGCTAAAAGCAGATAAAACCAGAAACTTTTGTAAAATAAATAAGCAAGAATATAACAAACTAATCCCAGAAAACATTACAAAATCTACAAAAAACTAGACACAAACGAATGCGACTACATAGATATAATAAATACTGAATGTAAACAAATTACCGATAAACTTAAAATTAGCGATACAGTTGGCAAATTGAAACCTAGAGAGGCATACATTCTGCTTAAAGATCACAAATTAGCGATGAAACGGATTCAAACTATTCGTTTTAGGGTAGAGAATAATGAGTGAACGTATTTTAATAGATTATCAGTATTTATTATATCAAGCCGCAGCTCCCCTCACATATTTAATTTCTATCAACATAATTAATGTAAGAGTAACAACCCAATAATGTGAACCATTATATAACTATCTTGAATATTGTTTTTACATTAATATACAAAAAAGTTTAAATATGAAAAACTATAAATCTAAGATTAAATTTACAGTAATTAACTTGATGTAAAAAACATATAATTCATATACAAAATAAATATATAATAAAACTTTCTAAGCTGATATTTGTGCTGGACGATAAATTAATTATCAACGTAGCTCGGTTAAACCTTTTAATTCGAGTCATAAATATGGTTTAATATGGCATGATTAAAACTGTTTCTCTACTGAGATACGATATTATGCGCAGATATACGAAATGTATTCAATAAACGCTGCTTAAAACTCATTGATAGAAACACACACACACATACACACACACCCACACATATATATATATATATATATATATATATATATATATATATGATTTTAGTGATATAAACAGTTATAATCTGTTTCTAAAAATAGTGTGTTTTTCTTCGAGATATAGAACTAATTTTTATAACGAACTATCTTTAGGTTACACGGAAGAAAGAATAATAAATGTTTTTTAGCAAAGAACAAACAGATGTATTGATATATGGAGCATTTCTCAGTAGGAGACCATTCGACTACAGATGGAAAGACCCCGTGTTAAAGCCAGGAATGTCCTTACCATTTTAGTTTAATTTTTTCTGATTAATAAATTCAATTTTGTATTTAAAAAAAACTGGCACCATTTTAAATCGCCGCAAATAATTTCTTTGTTTGCACATTTAAAAATTAAAAATTAATCGGAAGTTAGTTTCTAGGGCATATATCGTCCAGCACAAACATCAGCTGACGTTGTCTTGTAAACAAACACGTACTGAATTTGATGAGGTATAGTATCCTTATTATACAATCTATATATTAATACAATAACGTGTGTGCTCTTTTGTGTGACACGCTTACATTCGGTTCGTTTAATAAAAACAATAAACATTAGTGTAGCTGTTGAGGGAAAGCTACTAAGTGATTTGACCTTCTTGGCCTTTTGCCCAAGATCACAGTGTAGTATTTGTTGTTCAGATGCTACATTTCAATTTCTTCTTTTCAGTGGAGGAGAAATCATTTACGACTAAAGCAATTTCATGTTTCATTTCTCCACGTTAAAGTTCAAATCCATGGGGAGTCATTCTGAATAGGTATTACATTTATTGTAATAAAATTTTAACATTCTAAAAGTAACTCGGAAGAGCAATTTCCGATTTAATTACGAAAATGCCGTTAAAGTTCAAATCCATGGGTAGTCATTCTGAATAGGTATTACATTTATTGTAATAAAATTTTAACATTCCAAAAGTAACTCGGAAAAGCAATTTCCGATTTAATTACGAAAATGCCCCTACTCATTAATTATAAAATGCACTAAAAATGTATGTGCTGATTAATTAAAAGAAGCCCTGGAAATGTCCCTTCTGATTATTTTTTGTTTACTTGCCTTCCCACAAGAGAAGAGTTGGACATGAGGTCAGCTAAAAGTTAGGGGGTGTAACCAGCTGTCTAAAACAGCCACTCTGTTCAGTAACAAAAATAAATGTGTATCAGTATTGAAGGATTTTCCTCAATTAACTAAGACAAAAAAAGAAGGGGGTTAAGTAACTAGAATGCTGATAGTGATACTACACTCAAAAATTCATGCTGAAGCAACGGTTGTCTAATTGCTAACCGTGTTAAGGTTTTTATGCATTATTTCGAAAAGCTGCTGAAACAGTTTATGATTTAAACATTACCTTATTTCACGTATATTTTAAACAGTAGTGTGAGAGATATGAATCAATGTCGGAAGTGACTTCATCCGTTTACGATTTAAACATTACTTTATTTAACGTATATTTAAAAAAATTAGTGTCGGGGATATGAAATCAGTCCCGGAAATGGCTGAAAATTTTTACGCATTAAACATTCTAATATTTAATGTATATTTTGTACAGTGGGTTGGGGATATGAAGTCGGTCCTGGAAATGGGTGCCACCATTTACAATTAAGGCATTACTTTATTTAATGTATATTTATAACATTAGGATGGTAGATAAGAAAGCCGTCTCGGAAATGGCTGAAACCATTTACGTTTCAGACATTACTTTATTTAATGTATATTTATAAGAGTGGGGATATGAAGTAAATCACGGAAAGGGCTGAAACAGTTTACTATTTTTACATTACATTATTTCATGTATATTTTAAATAGTGTGTTTGATATATAAAGCCAGTCCCAGAAATGGATAAAACAGTTTACAATTTTAACATTACTTTTTTCATCTATATTTTTTAACAGGAATGTGGCGGACATGAAGTCAGTCCCGGTTTTGAGTGAGATATATGAAAATGTCTGCTAACATAAACCGTCGTCCAGTATTGAAGGATAAAGGTGGAAAACATATAGCAGAATACCCAGTGTTGCCCGGGATATTATGAGATATTTGAAAGATATATAGTAGAGAAATATGCGGCGTCACCCGGGATTCGATAAGTTAGGTGGAACATGAGAATACCCGGAATTTTTTTATGTGTTTGTAATAAAAATATTAGCCCAGACCATATGTCAAAGTTATTTCTTTAGTAAGGGGGCGGCGTAATGTGTTAAAGTTCTCCAAATTCTTGTTGAAATTAGTAACATATCTAAGAATTATGGAAATTATAAAATTTGAGTTACTTGATTGGCGTGTTTGTAATGAAATCATAAGCCCAGACAATATATCTCAGTTCTTATATTAGTTAGAGGGGGGCATAATGTGTGTTTTTAATCATAAAAAAATGATTGTCGAATTTAGTAACATATCTAAGAATTATGCAAAATGATGAAATGTGGGATAATTTGTTGGTGTGTTTGTAATGAAATAATCAGTCCAGGGCATATATCAAAGTAATTTTTTAGTAAGGTTAGGTAATGGAATGTGTGTTACACTTATGAAAAATTATTGTTTAAATTAGTAGCATATGCAAGAATTATGAAAAATTATTAAATGTAAGTTAATTGATTTGTGTATTTATAATGAAATAATTAGCCCAGGAAATATATCAAAGCTAATATATTAGTAATACAGGGCGATAAGGTGTGGTTAAATTATAAAAATTATTTGCCAAAATTAGTAACATTTCCAAGAATTACGAAAAATTATGAAATGTGAGTTAATTAAGTGGTGTGTTTTTAACAGGCAATATATCAAAGAGGACGATAATGATCGGTTAAATTATTAAACATGATTGTCGAAATTATAACACATCCAAGAATTATGAAAATGTTATTTAATGCATTAGTGTGTTTGCAATAAAATAATCAGACCAGGAAATATATCAAAGTTATTATTTTAGTAAAGCGGCCGATGATGTGGGTTACACCGATGAAAAATGATTGGTGAAATTAGTAACATATCCAAGAATTATGAAAAATGACGAAATGTGTGTTAATTGATAGGTGTGTTTGAAATGAAATAATCATAATATATCAAAGTTATTATTATTAGTGAGTAGTTAATAGTGTATGTTACACATATAAAAAGTGATTGTCCAAATTAATAATATATCCAAGAAGTATAAAGATTGATGAAATGTGAGTTATTAGTAAGCTGTGTGTTTTTATGAATTGAAAATGGTGGAAATGAATGGCATATCCCATAATTACGCAAACTGATTAAATATGAGTTTATTGATTGGTGTGGGTATGATAAAATAATCAATCCAGACAATATATCAATATGTGTATGTTAGTAAAATAGTGTGATAAGGATCGTTTAAATTATGAAAAATGATTGTCGAAATTAGTAGCATATCCAAGAATTAGGAAAATGATAATATGTGATTTAATGCCTTAGTGTGTTTACAATGAAATAATCAATCCAGGCAATATACACACGTTATTATTTTAGTAAGAGAAGTGATGGTCTGTGTAAAAATGATACAAAATGGTTGTTGAAATTAATAACATATCCAAGAATTATAAAACAGATGATATGTGAGTTAATTGATTGGTGTGTTGTAATGAAAAAGTCAACCTAGACAATATATCAAAGTAATTATTTAAGTAAAAGTGGAAGCAATTAAGTGTGGTTAACTTAAATAAATGGTTGTAGAAATTAGTAACATATCCAATAATTACGAAAAATGCTGAAATGCGAGTTAATTGATTTGTGTGTTTGTAATGAAATATTTTGCCTAGACAATATGTCATAATTATTATTTTAGTAAGGTTTGCGATATGGTTAGTTTAATAATTAACAATTAATCTCGAAATTAGTACTATATCCCGAAATTATAAAATGTGATCAAATGTGTGGTAATTGATGGTTGTGTGTGTGTGTGTTTATTTATATCATTTTTTTTTAGTAAGGGGAAAAGCGATAATGTGGATTATAATTATGATAAATTATTGTCGAACATAGTAACATATTCAATAATTATGAAAAATGATAAAATTTGAGTTAATTGACCGGTAAATATATCAAAGTTATTATTTTAGTAACGGGGCGATACAGTTTTAATAAATGGGCAAGAATAATATGATTGTGGCATCCCTTCATGCTTAACAGACACCCAGAGAATGCCCAACAACATATCAAAAATGCCGCTGTGAAATTTCCTCCGGTCCCGTAATTTATTATATATAAAAGGGGATTGATTCGATAATAATACATACATTTTCTGCCTTAATATATACATATATATATATATATATATATATATATATATATATATATATATATATATATATATATATATATATATAGTCTTGAAGTTTTTAATATTTAAACTATTCAAAAATATTTTTTTATCATTCGTTAGAAAACCATCTAGTCACTAAGCCATTTAATCACCAGCAATTACTGTGTCAACTCGCTCTCGAATTTACTATCATACTAATACTTTATTTTTCAAGGGGTCATCAGTTATTTACCATGAAACACTATTTCGGGGATTTATAAAAAAACAGTATATTACATCATGGCTCCCCAGCAGTGTTGATCAAACACCACCACCCTAAATTTTAGGAAGAATACATGTTAAAAAACATTTGATCTAATTTCCTATTCTTAATTGCAATTACTAACCTTTTCATACTATAAAAATTAATTTCTTACATGTGCGATTCATTAATTTCCACATTTAAAATAGATACATTTTTTTAATTTTTTTAATTTATCAGTCTTGTATTTATAAGATTAGGATTAATCCATTTAACTACTTATCACCCCCACTATGTTTAGTATTTAGTATATTTACATCCTTATTTAAAATGAGATATATAAAGGTTAAACATATTTTTACATATATACATTTTTATATATATACATATATACATATATATGCATGTATATATAAATATATATATGCATATATGTAAATATATATGCATGTATATATATATGAATATATAAATGCATACATTTAAATACCCACTCACACGCACACACACACACACACACATATATATGTATATATATAATGGCAAAGTATTTCAGGAACAAGCATTGAGCAATACAAAAATATAAAGAAACAAATATGCAAACTATTAAAGTGGCCCGTTAAAATTAATTTGTTTTCATATTTCTATTTTTGCAATTGAAGTGTTTTAATCGATTAATTAAATATCCATTATATAAGAAGGAACAGTTGTTGTTGTTGTTATTGCGGTTGTTGTTATTGCGGTTGTTGTTGTTGTTGTTTATTATAAAATATTGGCATTATTGTGGTATCCCCTCAGTTGTGTATTCAGTGCCGCTAGTTCCCGAGAAAATGTTTGAAAAATTCTTGACTCTGAATTTGTCTATGTGTTTTTGAATGTGTAGAAAATTGGACAATTACTTGTATAAGAACAATAATTAATTAATCCATATAAACTTAAGCAGACAATAATTAAAAATAAGTGAAACTGTTAATATTTTATAAAAAGAAGTAGTCATTAAAATTTCTGTTCGTCGTTTTATATTAATGAAAGAATTATGATTTTATTATAAAGTGTCTTTATTTTTCTATTCATGATGCATGTCAAAAATTTCGAATAATAAAATCTCTATCATAAGAGAATTGCAAATTTTCGTAAAATCTGCCGAAAAAATTAACATCGTAAGTGCACACCACAGCAAATATTTTCGATACGATACCATATATCCACAGCTAGTTGAATTACGACAACAGACACACATGTTCCTGGGACAAATATATTAATATTAGTAATAAATAAGACACACGTCGATTATAAAAACACACCATATTTTTGGAAAAATAAAAACTCGATTGCTTTATTTTTCATTTTAATTAAAGCATGCGTTTTTACGTAGTTGATTATTTTATTAGTTATGCGTATAGTCTGTATCCATTTCTCATGGATAGAAGTGTAATGTGAGAGGATGATATTCACCATTCCGTTAACATAAACGTAATGTTGGTTTTGAAAAAAAAGGTATTCCATGTATACATATGCTTTCTCTATTTTCTTCTCTCTATCCATGGAACACTGTGTGTGCTATATATATATATATATATATATATATATATATATATATATATATATATATATATACAGACATATATATACCCATATATACATAATCATATATATATATACATATATGGGTGTGTGCACACTTGTATTTATATGTGTGCGTAATTATGTATATATGTAAATATAAATGTATGTACATATTTTTGTATAGATATATGTACATATAAAAGTACATACATTTGCGCCAGTATGGTCCTATGTAAACACAGTCACAAACACACAAAGGTATTCATAAGGGTGTCTGTTAATATACATATATGTAACAATACGTATACATGTATGTAATCATATACAAGCATGCATATAAACACACGCACACACAGCCCCCACATATATATGTATATATATATTATATATATATATATATATATATATATATATATATATATATTTCTAAAAACAGCGTTAACTCCACAGTCTAATTCTAACTATACATTGTTACAAACTAATTGTTCTTCATCCATGTACGTGCTCCAATTGTTTAGCTGTTCGTTTCTAAGCGATATTACAAAGGCGATCTATAATGAAATACAATACGTTATCTATGATGGTTTTCTTGAAAGCAGACAAGTATAAATGCCGATGTAAATAGCATTAACCATGTAGAATGTTTTTCCTATAAATAAGATAAAAGCGATCAAACGTGTAGCTTACAAAGGATGTGTTTTATACGAATTCCGAAAAGGTATACATAATTATTTTTTCTACAATTGCGACCAATTAAATGTTATTCGTTTATTATATGTTCTTCTTTATGAAAATGAACTGCTTTTAATAAGTGTACGTGACGTCTGTTAAAGGTTTTAATAAAAATACACATAGAAGGATATATATATATATTTCGATCTTACCTGGTTATTACTAAAGGTGTACTCTTAATATAAGTTAAAACCGTCGAATTTTTGGTCTTCCGCCATCATTATTCTTGTACTTATTCACTTTTATATGACTTAGACCTTTTGTTTTTGTTCGAAATATTACATATCCAAGACAGAAGGTATCAATAAAATTACTCATTAAGTATTTCTACTCTTTTACTAATTGAAATGCATATTGTAGATTTCTCAAACGCCGTGAAACGATGTTCTCAGAAGATTGAAATTAACAGAAAATAGTAATCATACATCAAGGAGTGTTTCTAAAGAGCAAATTATTATTGAAATCGATAAATATCACGCGGAGAAAATATCATTAGTGAAAAATCAACATTTCTAATTGCAGGTACAATTTTATAATTTTTACAGTTGCTCAAAAGGTTTAAAAATTATTATGTATACATAGTTTAAATTTTTAGAGACATACCGTGGCAAAGTGCTTTGTGTTTAATTATAGCTGATTGCATCCTCTTTATCTGTAGAATATCTGGAAATTAATACCATATATTTACGCAGACACATTATTTGAATGAATTTTAATTCACATAAAATTGAGTGGTTTAATCATAAAACAATAAAATCAAGGTATTGTTAGCGGCCACATTCATATTAGGATATATGTATATTATACGTATATGTACCAAAGCATGGCGCGCTAAAATAACCTTAAACATAGCAGTTACATCATGTATATTGCGAATTTATTATCTATTGATTATTATATTGTACTTCCAAAATACGTTCTCTATGAGATTTACATTTCAAGACTAATAGGCATGATACATGATTAAATTAATATGTAATGGGGTCAGTGATGTGCTTCAAAACATATTCTTGTCATAAGAATTTATATCAATCCTCAGTTAATCAATATTATACCTTATATAATAAAAAGCGATTTACTCAGCTTGTTAATAAAAGATAACATTATAAAAATGGATACAAACAAAGTTAGTATGACTTGTATTATTAAAATGCTAATTATATATATATGTATTTATATATATATATTTATATTTATATATATGTATATATATACGTTTGGATAAAAAGGTTTATTAATATGCTTTAGTAGGTAATACATTGCTACATTGCCTTATTTAGAAAATACCTTTCTTCCTTATAATCTTGAAACAGTTTAGCCTATTTTTGTCACATTTCATACAAAGCTAATTTATGAATTTGACCGTAATTTTCAGTATGTTCCCTACAGAAATTCATCCAATATGAATCGCAAATCGATAAACATATGATTTTAAGTAGAGCTCTTCTCTCTTGTAGATGAAACAGAATAATTATAGGGGATTATTTAATGTTATATCTCCGAGGATATAATAAAATTCCAGCTAATCATTTCTCCTTAGAAAAACAGATGTGTTTTCATTTGGATATATTAGTTAGTAGTAGCCTTTGCTTAAGGTCGAATAAGTATCTGTTCAATCACGTGCTTATATCGTGATTATTTTTTATTTGTTTCTTATACAAAAAGTTCGATTTACACTTAATAAAGGATTGGAACTTAAAACTGTCTCAAATAATCATGTTTTGGTTTGTATATTTAAAAATTATCTATTAATCACAAGTGATTTTTTCTAGGGCATCATTGTCAAACTCAAACATCAGCTAACTTGATATTGTTAACAAACACATACGGAATTTGATGAAATGTATTATAATTATTTATTTGTTTACTTTTCTTTTGCGAATTAGTTTAGCGGGAACATTTTTTTTGTAATATATCATAATCAATAAAGGATGGATTGTATCAGATTTAACACGCAATAAACATAAAGTAAATATCATGTCGAGCGTATTGTGTTACCGGTTAACTTTGGGCTGCCAGCAAGAAATAAATATACTTAAATGCGCTTCTGGCCTTATTCAATAGCGCTAAATACGAAAAGAAAGCACTTGCACACGTTCTGCTAGAATTTCTAAAAAAAAGCAAAACTAAATAAAATTAGATAAAACTGAAGGGTGAAAACAAAAAAGAAGATTATTTAGAAAGAAAATCTTTCTAGAACCGTCTGTTTTAGAAAATCGCTTTTCTGGTAGATTGACATATGCATGAAAGCATTTGGTATTAATTTCGATCAATAGTTCCGTCCGCCAAATTCTCACAAATCACCGTCTAATTGCGACCATTATCAAAAATACTCCTGTTCCTTAGAGTGTCTAAATCTAAAAGCAGATTCCTTGAACAAACTTCATCCTGGAACAAGGTGGTGTGGAAATTTGTTCTTCTCTCCTTCTTTCAAGCTTACATAATAACATATTTAAGCCAGAATTAAACAAGGTTTTGTTTATATGTAGTTTTCAATATAACACTTCTACCAATTTTTTATTACCAATGATTACTATGCTGTTGACTTTTAGAACAACATAAGTACATTAACCCGTAATCTTGGGCGTAGTTCCATAAAGAATATAGAATACAAAAGGCGATCTGATTTTATTGCATGCGGTTATACAAACATTATCCTTTTATACATGTTTGCTTGATGTATTCATAATAAGTAAAGTAATCGAACTCTGTCGAGAGTAAACTGGATTAGGTTAACTATCTACTAGACGGAATTTAAGATAGGGTGGATTTTTTCCTTGACCAATAACATTAATTCAAATACACTTGTCGACATTCCTATAATTACAATCATTAAAAAGAAGTGTGTGTCTTATCCGATAATTATTGAATTTATTTTATTATGTTCATGTAAATCAGATTTTAAATTACTTTACATACGCTGCAAGTTACACAGAAGCAACAAGAAAATCGCACCCATACACGTTCATACACATGTATAGGTGGAGTCCTATTATTACATAAAATAGACATATAATTACATCAATGTATCTAGAAATCACACGCACACAAATACATACGCGCATGTACACGTCGATTCATACGACTGAAACTCAATTTATACACCAATATATAGAATTAACGTTTATGAGTACTATAAAACATATTATCAAACTTTTAAAAAAATGTTCACTTGATTATTCATAAAATATGTTAACGCGAATAATATTCTTCCCGTTTTTAAATAATAAATACTTGAAGAGATTTGTACATGTTCGCCTTACTCATCGGGCGACTCATAGCCTGACTAATATTCGATGGCTTTACTTTCTAAGAGTATCGCTTCAATGAGAGCACCGCCTCAATAAAAAGTAAATTTAACGACGTGTCAAATCGCAAGTATCTGATTTTCCTCGTGTACTTCTGCACCTTTACGCAGCAAATCAAATTAATTGTGAAGCAGACATGCCTTAAGTCAATACGTGAGAAATGTTCACTACATCTGAATCTCATTTCCGTAATAACGATGATTTGAACATAACGGTTATTTGCAGTAAACATAAAATGTATACATGAGATAGTTTAAAAATAAAAGCATTCTACACTTAAAAAATGCAACTAATATTTGCAAGAATAAACCACTAGACTAACCGTATGAGTCTTACGTTCAGCAATTGCCACTAGACAACCAAATCGGGAAATGGCAGCGATGATTAAAAGAGTAAAGAGAGAAGATCCTAACCAGATTTACACCGTATGTGTCCGAAGTAGGCAGATAAAATGGAAGAGGTGGCTTAGTAACACAAATTCCAATGGAGTGTAAGTATCCTAACCATCGAGAAGGCAGTTAAAATGACTGTTGCGAAAACGCAAATAAAGTTGCATATGTTATTTGACGAGGGGGAAATAAGGAGCATCTTTAGGGATATGTCACTCAGAATCCAGAGATCATTACTGATGGTTGCCATTGGCGAACTGCTGAGTATAACTTGCATTATGTTACTAAGAATACAACAATAGTAAAATAGCAAGTATATTAGTTTAAAACATAACTGTGCATAACAAATTATATGCAATAATTCAGATAATATAGGATATATAAAATTTAATAAAAGTAATAATGTAAGATATGTGACATGGACTAAAATCACGGATGTAATTGGTAGAAACCAAATATAAATTCAGAAAAATACAGTAACTCTGAAATAATTGACATACACTGCCACAACCTGCTTTTCACAACTCATTTGCAGGTTTGATTATTTTGCTAGCGGCACATCCTATGACTGTAAAAATCAATGACTACGGAACTTCTAAGTGAAATTGGAAAAAAAAACAGACTTTCAAGGAAAAACGTCTGTAACGTCTGATAACGCTTACTGACATTCAAACGAACACCAGATATTGTTTAAATGAGAATAAATAGAAACATTTTTTGTTTTGGAGCAGCATTATCTGTCCTGGTTACTGAAAAGACAAAGCGTGCTGGAAAGCTGAAAAAACTTTCTCTCATATTGATTCTGTCAATTCAAATTTAAATTTCTACATACAAATATAAACACCATGCTTCTAATATACAAAAACACACACTAATAAAAACAACAGGGTTACGACTACAATATTAGCAATAGGAAAATAAACATAAATATATAGTGAGACGTTAAACACACGCAAATTATAATTTAAGGAATTCTATAGACAAACCATTTCATGAATACAATAGCTATCAAACATGAGATAAACAATGCAAACTGTTTTTTGCATGAAAAAGAATATAATCAATAATAGAAATAAGAAAACAAAGTAGTGTGCAAACTAGACAAAATAACCGCCTAAAAGACTCGGCAACAACTGCTATTATACAGCTGTTAGAAAGAGAAAATTGTAATCTCCGTGTTGGATGCATGTCATTACTACATTTTCATTCTTTTAGTGTATTACTTTCCTAGGCTTCATTCTGGGTAGGCTTAATACAATACGTGATGTTGGAATGAAATGCCGAACCAGGCGTTACGTAATCCTATGAGAGTTAAAGTAAAAATGTTTTCCTTTGCATATGTGATTATTTTTTTCCTTAGCCTTTTGTGGTTATGGGAATATATTCCCAGGCCTTACGTTCAACTTTTAGTCAATAGTGTATACTTACTTCCATGAGTTAATGTTATCAGTTTATCAATGCAACCAAAAGGGAACACATGTATTGCTGATATATAAATTATACCCATTCAGATATGATAAACGGCATCTAATCAAATCATCCATTTTGTAGTGAATACATGAATTACATTAATTTCTAAACACTGTTATGGATACATTTACTAGTATTACTACTATTCATACTACTACTGCTGACACTACATTTATTATTTTATTATATCTTTTCAGATAATCGTCTCCTAGAAAAATATGAAGAAATACATTGTAAATAGCACTACCGATTTGGTTGCTTTAAACATAGCGAGGAATGTGTTGTCAGTAAGTCGACGGGATTAATTCAATGTATTTACATTTATTTTTGTGTTCTGTTTTATTTAAATCGGTAAGACTTTCATGGCATTCAAATGTACATGAATATAAATTACTGGATTTTAATCGAAAATGCATGTTTTTTTTTTAATATTTTCATGAATTATATTATAAATCTCGTATGTTCACCACTTACTTTTCACATAACCGATTCGTATAGGTTTTTAATTGCATATTAATTCTTCATTGTGGCCACACTGTGTTATTTGTAACGAATGGGGGGGCAATTAAATACATGAACTTGTTACGCTTGAAGACAAAACAATTTAATTTGAGCTAGTATACCTTACATCAAAGAAAACCAGTTCAGTCATTAGCAATGTTTTACCATAAATCGCCAATGTCCACACATCGATATGTATTAATGGATAAAGTAGCGCTCGATAATGGCGTGACCTTGTTTCTTCTGAACCGATGCATAACTCTGAATCACATGAACACATACGGATCTATCGTGAATGCTTTTGATTTGGTGCGGCCATAAAAATGAATTCGAAAGGTTCACAATTAACTTACCAGGCGTCTAATTTCCGGGGAATTATCCCGCAGTAAATTAGAAGCTACTGCTTAATCTGAGTCACGGCAGTCAATTATTAATCAACATTCAGCATTAAATGAATTATTGCACTGCTTTTATCGCTCTGGGTATTAATATCGTGTACCCACGATTTTCTCAAGCTCGGAGCATGATCCAATATTCTCTGGTTTATATGAAATCGCGATAAGGCTCATTGGGGAATATACCTCCCAAGATAGTGTAAATTTATTTTTATTCGAATGCCAGGGAATCAATAAATCATCAGCCAAACGTCACAAAAAACTACACTTTTATGTGAGCCGTTATTCTATGAAAGTGGGCACTATTATATTGTATGTCATTTTTCACACTTCTTACATAAAAGTATGGAACATTGTTATTGGTTCCTCCTTTTCATTTACCACTCGTAATCATGTTCTCCAAAACCAAGAATCAAAAACAACATTTCCTTAGTCAATTTTTCTTTCAGGTACACTTCGTTTCTGGCAAAGTTAGTAGGGTCTGAGGATTTCCCGACAGAGAGTATATCTCCCCCAATAATTAAACTTATGGATTGCGACCTGTGATAATTTTAGACAGGAACCTGGTAGCTGAGCACACACTGGCCTGGATAAAAAAGAGCGCGTGGTACTTAAACTTGCTTATTACCTTCTTTTCTCTTATATATTAATAGTTTACAATGCTTTTTAATGTGTTTATTTTCAGATTTACAAAAATCATGCTTTATTGCTATATCTACACGATATCTTTTTTATCTTGGCTGGTTAGAAATGCATTTATATATATTAATTTCATATATAGTTTATTTAAAGATATTTTTCATATCCCCCTTTTACACCATTCCGTGTTTAATATATATATATATATATATATATATATATATATATATATATATGTGTGTGTGTGTGTGTGTAACACGTGAGAATGTTTATATAATAAATGCCTAATTATTAGGCACACAGAATAAGGTGCACATTTCCAGAGATGCAAGAAAAATATATTTTAAAGCATGATTATATATTTCCACAAAAGTTTTCAGTTCATGATTTAAAACATCACTCCTGTGTATTTATGTTTCTTTTGCAAACTCATGTAAATTAATTGTTGACAGGAATCTAATTGTTTATAATATTTGGAGAATGGAAAATATGTATATATATTATTCTGTGTTTGCAAGATCATATTCCCTGATAAGTGTTCATATATTATTCACAACATTTAACATTGGTTAAACAGACAGACGTACATGGAAGTTTTTGAATATGTTTATTAAATAATTTCCAGCATGTATTTGAAATATCTCTGTGTTGCATAATTTCGGCATATTCTTTTAAAATTGTATTATACCGCTAATTATGTTTAGGCCGTGCCTCCGTATTTTGTATAGCATATTATAAAGCGACGATTCTCGGTGATCAAAATGATTAGGTATTATCACAGAAAATCATATATATATATATATATATATATATATATATATATATATATATATATATATATATATATATATATATATACGGCATATTTAGAAACAGTTCCACGTTGAAAATGTCTGATTTTCGAAAAAATATTCGTTAAAATTTATGTCAATAAAATATCGGCTACATATGATACCCAACATATTATTTTTCTTTCAGAAAACGTGCGAGTATTAGCTTAATAGATATTATCTTTATAATAAAAACACATATAATATCCACATGATCCAATGAGTGTAACACCAATGCTTATTAATTTATCACCAACGTGTCCCTCGATATTACGCAACAGAGATAAAACGAAGAATATTGAAAATTAATTTATAGTGTTTGTATGAATAATGTTAGATTTACCAATGAAATAGAGTTGATACACATTTACATCAATGGTATTGGGGTTATTCTTAAAGCTTAGATATTATATAAATTATATATAGACACAAAAGGAGCCTTTAATGAATTTCTTTACTCTCATGTATTGGGAATTAAAATCATCGTAGACTCCTGAAAATTCAGTATGTTATTGCTATACATCTTATGAAATAACTGGCCAATTTTATGAGTTCAGTTAAAAATGAACAGTTACATCACAAAATATAAACACACATTAGTAAAGCCTTATATCCAAAGCTGGCGAAATCAAAACTCTCATCCTGACGCGTAGAAACTTTAGATACGTAATCTATATATCTATAAAAGTGAAATTGCTTCCGTGCGTGTGCCTGTGCCTGTGTGTGCACATTTACCTACCACATTATTCTGTGGATGTACAGTCTTCAGACTCGAGGTATTACATAAGGGGTATTGAGATATTTAAAATAATTTTAATCGCCTTGCGTAAGAAATTTCGTTAAAACGGTAAAAATTCAACGATTTGTTTTCACCCTACCGAACTCTCCGCCAATTTTGGATGAAAACACTTTAAATCTTATATGCTAGTTATCTGGACATGGATCAAAATTTTAACTTGATTTGACCCCCAACTAACGAAAGCTAAGGGGTGAAAATCGTGTCAAAGTTTTTTAAAGATGACCGTTCCGGTTTCTACCAAATTACTTGGACAGTTTTTGTCTAAACATTTGCAATTTTCTCAGAAGTGGTATTCAGACACAGGCCCAGACTTTAAATAGGTTCTTGGCCAAGTATTTGCCTACCAAGGAGTCTTAGTTAAACAGATTTCACATTCGTGGTCTCCTGAAACTGTTTAGCCAATGCTGGGTCTAAACATTTGCAATTTTGCATAAAGGATATTCAGACATGCAGCAAGTTTTTTACTTAATCTTTAGGCAATAATTGGCTGCCAAGAGGTAGTAGTTGAAAGAGTTGACATTTGCAAACTTTACCAAACTCCTCGGCAAATTTTGGGTCTAAATACTTAAAATTTAAGATGTCTTGGACATGATGTAAACGTTTTAAGTCATATACATATGGGCATAAAATTTCGAATAATGCAAATCCGGGCTGAACTGCTAGTATTCAATAATAGCCAAATTTTCGCCGCAAAACAGATGAAAACAGATGCATTTTTTAATATCTTTCATGTAAAATTTCAAATGTTTAGACCACTTAATTGGTTAAACAGTTTCAGGAGACCGCAAATGTAAAATCTTTTTAAATCAGACGACTTGGTAGGAAAAGCTTCGACCAAGTACCGATTTAAATGTTACCCTATGTCTGAGCACAATTTATGAAGGATTTGGAATGTGTATACAAAAAATTGGCTAGATAATATTGTAGAGACCGCAGAAGTTACTTTTTTTTAAATTTTACCCCAATTATCACCCTTAACCTTTATAGTTTTGTGCTAAAATGTAATTATAAAGTTTGATTCATGTCGAACTAATGTAAATTTTCAAGTGTGTACACACAAAATTGGCGGAGAATTTTGTTTGAGTTCTCAAATCTCAAATGCTTAAACACTGACCCTTGACAGCAAAATTTCAGGCCAAAAACTTTCCCAAATTTCAATACCCCTTATGTAAAATCTCCAGTCTGTAGACCGAACATTGACAGAGTTGTTTGGTAGGGAAGTTTACACACACACACATACATTTTCATTTTTATAGATATGTTGACTGTTTATAATTACTGGTTCTCATAATATGCTAAATTCTTTTCTAGGTCTACTAAGTATTTCGTTATCCCCCAGCATATGTGCTGCTTCTTTCAGTCGTCTTACTCACCACTGTTCTTCTCTGTCTATAAGTTTTACTTCGTCTCATAATGAAAGATGGTGTCCCTTTCATATACAGATATAATTCGCTATACCTGACTTTTTAGATTCTCTACGTGCTACGGCTTTTCGATGTTCATCTAATCCTATTTCAACGGACGACACGTTTCAGCTTCGTCAAGTTTTCCACATTTATATGGGATTTTATATATATATATATATATATATATATATATATATATATATATATATATATATATATATATACATATAAGTTTTAGTCATTATTATTTTTTGTAGGGAGGTTGACTCCCAAAGCTGTTTACAGAGAGTTGAACGACTGCTGAATACTATCCTGATGTCATTTGGATTACATATTCGTTGAAGTTTTTTTCAGACAAGTCTTCATATATAGTATACAAACTGTGATGAGGTATTTCGCTGTGTTCTTTTTACGTCCGGTTCAGATTTCTTGGAGCTGATGTAATGCTCTCTGGGTAGGTGTTTCAGTGAAGAGTTTTTTTTTTTCTTAAATTGTCCATGTCCACTTAATATGCACTGTTTTTACTACTTATTGCTTTTGCTCGGTGGTGTAGACAACGGACAATTCCTTTCTTTACATTATATGGGTGATGGGAGTTGATGATTTTGTGCTGACCAATGAAAGATGGCTTTCGTTAGACAAATGTCATAATTATAGAGACGATAATTAATAGTTATATTATTTTCCATCGTTAACATTGAAAAATACAGTGGCCAATTACTTATGACTTCTAACCAGTCATTGATGACGGAACAAGAGGACGCTATACTCGTGAGGTAAATAAAAGTTTCCGCCTGAAATTTCGTCCAAATTCCCGAGTTCAACAGGAACATTCCTGTGTTCGACAAAATACATCGGAAAAATGTCGGAGGTTACATCGGGAAAGTGACACTAAAAGTGAGAACATCAGTTCAATGAATCCAACTAATACAGATGTTTACTTTGCTAAACAGTCTGAAACAGGAAATTAATGTGCATACCGGTTGTTATGATAAATACATTATATAAGTATATTAAGTCTTATGCAAAGAATATAACTGCTCATGTTTGGTTTGGCATTTGATATGTAACTGTAGCAAAGTTTGACATTGCAAGGTTTTAGTGTCTGTTCGGGATGTACCACATTTAGTAACGCTCTAATAATCCATACACGATGTACAATATTTATAAGCTGTACGTGAACCAGTTTGTAATTGATAGAGATATACTAAAAATGTAGTAAATATCTTTAAAATAATGTTAAACATGTATCTCAAGATATTTCCGCCTTTAGTAATATTGCTTGAAATATATTTCACTTACACACATGCTATATCATTGTATTTTTTAATGTTTAATTTATTTTTTATGGAAGTTCGGAATTATTTTACAGTAATATGGTTAAACACATATGGTCTTGCATCTTTGTTATGGCTACTTTCATATTTTTAAAATGTTAAGATCATTTTCTTGTCAAACATAATATAACCAAGCGTACTATTTTAACAAAATGATAAGTTATAATACAATATATGTAAACTCCAATATAAAAGCGCAGGTTATTAAAGCTGTGGCACCAGTTCTATCGGTACATTAAGGCGTATATATTTGGTGTAACACAATTGAACACGATGTGGGTCATGATAAACCGCTGGATAGAATGCCAAAACATCAGATATTCAGGAAGATATAAGACTGCAGGCCTTGTTCGTGATTTGGAATTTTGCCCTAAACACGGACAAATTTCATCATTTCCAGCTGTGAAAGAAGATAGAAAAAAGATTTGGTATATCCAGTATGCATCTGATGTAAAATCCCGATAACTTATATGTCTATTAAAAATATATCTATTGTAAAATATAGGGTACATTATATATATATATATACATATATATATATATATATATATATATATATATATATATAATGTTTTTTTTTGTTTTTGCGGTACGTCTTGAATGAATTAAATTATTTACGAAATGCCATTTCACCTAATTGCGAGTTGGGCATACTTTTCACTTTAACCAATTTTCTACCCTCACATGGGGATAGGCATATATATTAACATGTAGTAAATCGCGATATATCCGAACAGTCAGCGAGGTGGACGAGGGTAAGGGTTTAGGTTCTTACTATGAGGTCCCGATTTCGAATCTCGCTAAAGTCATCCACTCTGATTAGTATTATATGACGAAACACGTGTCTGTGGAAAATTATATTTTTAAAATAATATGTATGTATGTAGCAATGAATTTATAATACATGTCGCTATGAATCGAAATTGAGGTTTCCGCGTTTCAGCATAGTGAGAAGTCGTAAGAATATTGCATTGAAACAATATTATTGGAGCGTTTTTATATTCTTGTATCGCTGGTTTTACTAAATAGCCAATGTTTACCTTTGTTATTAGCACACGCATTTATTGTTCCGTTAGTGCCGCATTATCAGACAGAGGGCAACTTCACTAATCATTCATATATATATATATATATATATATATATATATATATATATATATATATATATATATATATAGATATATTTCTTTTGGTGTTTCTAGATTTCATATTGGTTCGCAACACTAGAGTGTAGTTTGAAAAATTATATACATTTTCTATCAAATATCAACGAAAAATATGTTCATAATTTAAAATATTTCTATCACATTTATAAAACTAAAACATATGGAACTTCCATAATCCATATATTTTTACTCCTATCCCTGATTGAATATTATATAATAAAATACTAGATAATGTTGCCCACAATATACCGGGCTTATAACATGTTTACTTTGCATAAATAAATATATTTGAGATATCTTTTAAATTGATCGTCTCTACAACAGTTTTATATATACATCTTAAAATCATTAAATCAATGGTCTTGTACAACACATATCCCTCTCTACATCAAACTTGTTTTTCATTCCCTGGTTTCTTATTTCACAACTTTTTGAACATTTTATCAGTGTGACCTGTTTAAATCTCTATTTTATTTTCGAATATTATATAATGAATATCGAAATTTGTATAATTATCTTCTACTGGTTTATATGTCGAATGGCAAATTGGCAGTTCAGTAGTCAAGGTCTCTTTCCGAGCAATATATGCTTACACTATGGATATAAGCTACTCATTTTTATAGCGGTATTTTATTGTGTGCATAGATCACTTACCTGGGTGAAGTTCGGTGCGTTTAACTTTACATAAATTAATGAATATCATATATATTTCAATTTAACATTAATTAGAACTGTCATTATGCTACTTATATAGTATAACGTAATTTATACGTGTTCATAATTTTAAGTATACAAGGAGCTTCGCTAGAATTGTTTAGTCGTGAGTTAAATAACTGATTGAACACTATTAGCTAGAAACATAATTAAACATTTAGCTCTCCAGCCTTATTCGTAATTGTAAGGCATACATCCATACATGTAACAATATTGCAAATAATAATGTTGTTTGACAGAAATCTTAAATTATCGCATACGAAGGAAAAATAAGACCAATGCAATTTATAGGTTGGCATTTTTAGTCTAATATTCTTAGTATATATTTTACCAAAAATAATGGAAAATTCATTACAGGTATAACTATTCTACGTGTCAATTTTCAACACATAGGCCAAATATTCAGACATAAGTTTAATAAAATATGCGTTCGAACACCCAATGAACATACTAAAGCTTTAGTTGTTAGGCGTCTTCCCAGAGTCGTAAGCGTTCAAGTAACAGGCATATGTATTAAAAAGCCTAAAAAGTAATGGTTTTTATTGCTGTATATTTTATTTGGAGCATGCGCGAGCATAACAGCAAGAGTAATGTTTTATCCCACGTACTATACTAATGTTAACTATTTTGTCTTCTATATTAATCACTTCGCAACAGTTCTTGACTGCAAAAACATTAGATCTGTATAAATATATCCTACATATCTAACATACACATTTTATAACTTATAATAAGATAAAAATGTATGTGGACTTCGCACAAAAAAACTGACGAACTCTTTATATATATATATATATATATATATATATATATATATATATATATATAACTACTTCATTTACTCACATAAAAGTAATATACGAAAGTATAGATCTATGCGTAAACTTCAAGTATTTATTTTAAAAGTGTTCAATACGTAGGTAGAGCTAGTTAGTAATTTATATTTCGGGAATCTTCAGTGCAGGGCGTCACGATTAATACCAGTCGAACGATCCGAACCCCGCATCACGAGAAATCTCTTGCTCGATTTAGAGAAGACCTAATCCATTCGGCTACAATTAACCGCGTGACAAACGTCGAATTTAAACATTTTAATTTTAAATGTTCATTTACGTAAGTAAGAGAGGGATCTAATCGTTATACGATGATCTCTGCAAAAGAGCTAAGTTGACCGACTTTAATTAAACTGAAAGTGATCAGCGATAAGAAATGAATTTCTTCAAGGGGCTGTCATAATTATTTATTTACTATAATAATTATTAAATACCTACATACTCTAGTGTTTCATATATATATATATATATATATATATATATATATATATATATATACATATATATAATGTTTAAAGTAACATCCTGAAGGTTATAACATATAATACTATCGACAAGTATATTAAAGTTAAGAAATTATTGTTTGAACCAGGAGTATATAAAAAAATATATTTATTTTTTTACTCCATGGGTTTTAAATAATAGCTTATATCATCAGAGAAGATGAACGGCACTTAATAAAATGTTCAGCTATAAATAATAAAATATTTTACTCTTAAGCACATATATTGAAAATTTTATTTAAATGCACCATATAAATTACATTTTAAACATATATGCTTAAAAGCAAAATATTGGTTCATTCATAGCTGAACATTTTGCTAATTGCATTTCATTAAACGCATCACCATTGCGATTTATTGTAGGGTATGTAAAGTGGTATTTTACTCTTTATACCTCTACAAATAAGGATTGTGTTATTGCTTATTTTCTATTGTTTATATTACTATTATTTTATAAGCTATTGTTGATAAGATTTCAAGTTAAAATAAAAGCATAATTTACGGAGTCTACGTATTTATGTTTCATATGTATGATCACAACAAAAAGTAGAAATCATATGCCCATTTTTCTGCCCTGATAGATTGCGTGAAAGCACTATGTTTAGGTTCAAGTATGAAGGTCTTATCGGCCCATAACAGTCATGCAGATTTTTACGGTCATGGTTATTAATGTAATTTCTTCAACAATTTTTTTCATAATTTGATTAAGAGTCCCAAATAATCTAATACTCGCTATCCGCAGTATATTTATGGCTCTCTTTATGATGTAGCTATATTTTCTTCTAATGCGCCTTATGGGCATCTGTATCTGTACGTGCTCCACCGTTTGAATTCAATTCTACGTAGGGATAATTGATTATTATATATACCCATTAATTTTAAACTGTGTTTCTGCGCCTATAAAGCTTGTTAGAACAATAATAGTAGGTAAAAATTCATAACACAAATGCATTAAGACAAAACAATTGAATCACACTAATGCTATTACTATTATTAAAAAAGGGTAACACAGTAAAAACTACCAATTTATGAGCATTGCATTTATACTTAAAAGTAACATCAAGTATTATTTAACTGTGTAACAGTACACACGTTTAACATGCGTAAACATGTAGATGGCCGATACCCACACGATGTATATCTAGTCGCAAAAGAGACAAATCATAGGGAACAGGAAATAACGTGAACCCCTTTTTTAGGTTTAGCAAAAACTTTATATTTCATTCTTTCACCGAGACAGGCGTCTCGTAAAGTGTTTAATGCCATTAACGTTCAATGCGTTCTCCTCCTTTTCTAACGTTCTCTCACTACGTTTTATTGCATTTTTCTTTTTATTTCCGAGACATTTTTTCGCATACAGCTTTGTTTTTTCATATAAACGCCTTACACTTGTGTGTGATATGCCACAAATAATTAAACGATGTTAATCATGTACATGTATCTACAGTTAGAAGAAAAATATAATTATTAAAAAAAATGATCAACTAGGTTTTCAAAATAAATCGGCATATAACATTAGAGATTATGTTAGAGTGAGAGAACGCTGAATGATATGTTCAATAAATGAGTGACATACAGAGGACAGAAAATAGTACGTACGTATAAAAAGAGTAAGGCTGTGAGCTTTTTTAAGTGTTGTTGGGTATTCTCCTACAGTATTTAAGATAGTTGTGAACGGTTCGGGATAACCTAGGTGTTAAGACTGTAAGATATAAAAAAGGCGCTCGGTTTACGACAGTCGTGAGCCTGGGGCAATTGAATGCAACTTGTTTCACTAAGGAGATCGGAAAATATATTGATCCACAACCTGAACATCCAAATCTCCACAGTATATGTAGATGCGTACGTTTTACGTGTTCTATAGTGCATTGCACACACTATGATTTCAAGTGGCCATTGTAGAATATGTCGAAGCCTGTGATTTGCTATAGGTATTATTACATATATTCCAACTAATGCAGCCACCAATGTGAAATAGGATGAGTAAACAGTTTCTTAGTTTGGACCTTTTTTTTACATAGATGCCACCACTTATCAAGGCCCGGAAGCCACGCACGGATAATGGTTATTGCGTGTATAGTAATCAATCAGATAGTATTGTAGTAATCATTAGTAATGGAAATTTGATAGAGTGTCTTATTTAAGGGAGCAGTTTGTCAGAAATGTGTTTTTGTTGGACTTGAAGACATCCACTTTCTAGTAAGGTGGGAAACAGGCCAACGGAAGAGAGTTCCAAGGGCGTGCAGTGCACTTCCGAGAAAAAAAGCTCTGCTCATGGAATCTACGTTTGGATTTAGGCACAGATAAATAGTGAGGGAAGTTATTGACAGTTGTTTCACCAAGACAGGAGTTTCTCCTGAGAGATTGGAGCTCAGACGAGCATTGTCATGGAAATAACGATGAAAAAGATAGGCTCGCAACGTCTCTTCTGTGGGAGAGAGGTTGCAGGGAAGAGAAAAAAGCATCCTCCACTAAGCCATGAAGTCTACTTGGTTCTCTGTCAAGGCAGGATAGGCTGTTTTTAGCAGGTCCTGCACAGATTTGGGAGCAGACCTCCATCCTTGGACGTACTTGGCTTTTATACAGATAGACAATTGAATCGGTAGTGAGATATGTTCTGGAGCGGTAGAAAGATCCCACAATTTTCCCAGCGTCCTTGACAACAGACCTGATGTCCGTGTTTCATTTCAGATCAGAATTAAAGGGCAAACCAAGAAGCTTGTCAAAGCATGGAGCCTCCCCAAGAGGAGAACCATCCATTTCAACTGATGTCAGATGGGGATCAGAGAGTTGATGATGTCAAGATAGGAGTTTGGTTTTGGATGCATTAAACGTGACTAGCCACCTCGTCCGTCAGTGTAATAAGCGCTCAATATCAGAGGAGAGAGAATTAGAGAGAACTTCGTCATTTACGACCTTTGATGTGTTGCCATAGATGGTCGTACCCTCAGCATAGATGTCAACGAATGCTTTAAGTATGTATGCTTGGAGGTCATTGATGTAGATGAAGAAGAGTGTTGGGCCCAGGATGGACCCCTGAGGGACTCCCGCATTAATACTGTGGATCCCTGATTTCTGCCATCAACCACAACTCTTATGAACCTATCTAAGAGAATTACCCTGGAAAGGAAACCTTTTTCACGAGATTCATTAATCCTATGATATAGCTGTTAGCACATCTACTGTAGATCTTGTGGAGGGAAACAATATTGCCTGTCACTTAGAAGGTTTTTTTCTGCTGAGGTGGTTGACTATTTCTATATTTAATATGGATTCGAACGACTTACTCATGACAGACAGGAGACTTATTGGTCTGTGCTTAGAGGGATATTACTTTTTACCTGAATTCTTAAATACCAGGCATATTAATGAGGTCTTCCAGGATGTTGGAAAGTACTTCTCCTTAAGGCAACGCTTAAACAGTTTTGTAAGTATGGGGGCAAGTTTTGGTCGGCATTTTTCAGCACTATTAATGAAATGACTTCAGGGCCATTTGCTTTACTAGATTCAAGGTTCTTGATTAGCTTGGCAACCTCAGACAATATATTTGTATGTTGCATAGCGTGTTGTCTGTTATAGGAGGAAATACGGGGAGGTGATGGCTTCGTCGCATGAGGTAGAATTAACTGCAAAATTATTGGAAAATAGTTAGGCCTTGTCTGATGCTTGCGAGATGACCTCAGGCCGATTGATGATGGTTGGGATAGAACGCACGCTACTGTGCAGGATCCTGTTTGCTATTTGCTAAAACTGGTGGGAACCAAGCCGCTGCTCAACTACTTTTGATTTAACGGACTGCGCATATAGGTTACTTGCATTTTTTATTGCACTTTTGCAGTAGTTGCTGGCAGTCCTGAAAGCAGCTTTAGTCTCAGTACATCTATTACGTTGGAAGCTATGGAAAAAGTGATTTCTGTGAGTGATGGCAGAAGGACTTTCTGGGGGGACGATGGCTGGCTGTTAGGTGTTTGTTGGATTGTTTGGAAGGTATTAATCGATCTCTGCCTGCAATGAACCATTTGATCAGGTCTGATCTATAGAGGGCACATCCTTTCTAAACATGTCATGCAGAGGTGTATCAGATATGAATGTACGGAAACTATCCCAGTCAGCCATAGAGTATCGATATACAGTACGGTGCAGATGTACATCTGAAGACATTACATTTCATTTGCATCTTAACTGCTACGACGGAGTGGTCGGAGGATCCCAGAGGAGATATAGTGGAACTTGAACATAGCTCATGGGAAGTTGTAAGGAAAGGGTCTAGAAGGCTTGCATACTGGCCGGTACTATCGGCCACACAGGTTGGTTCCTGCACAATATGAGTGAGGTCATAGGCAGTGGCAAAATCGTGACGGAACCTGCCCTCGTCATCGTTATTATTTGAGTGGGTCATCGATCCCACATTATTGACATTGAGGTCAATACAAATGTGAATTTTAGCCGAAGGATAAGCAGACAGAATATGGTCAATTTTCTCAGATGTGCCGTTAAAGATAGTAACCCCACTGTTGTGGGGGCGATAGACGCAAATATAAATGCAGTGGTGTAAGCTAGTGAAAACCGGAAGCACATATAAGGTAAATTAGGGTCTTCTCTTGAGATATCTCTACCACATTGAAAGACATATTTAATGTAGGCACATATTTTTTGCACATGGCGATCTTAGAGGTCAGATTAGATGTAAAGTTAAAGTATTCTGTACTTATGAATTCGTCTAGGAATGTTGTTGGTCCTATGCCAGTTTCCCTTAGAATTAAATACTAGCGACCCATGTAGAGATAAGGTTAATCTATACTATTTTCTTAATACGAGTAAAATGACAATGATTGCCAACTAATTTTTTCGTGTCTAGAAAGTTCTAAAAATATTGTGATAAAGCAAATATATGTTTAACTATTATAGAAATATCAAGAATTACAACGGTTAAAATCCTTAAGATTGTAAGAATAGTCAATAACAGTGGTCAACGGATTTTTGGTGTCCAGGTTTCCTAAGCTGATTTCCGTTTATTTTATCTTCCGCAAATCATATTATTTTTCTTATCAAGTAAAATTATGGAGATATTTGATATATGGTACATTTGCAACTAAAATTTTTGAGTTTTGTCTCCCTGTTTTTTATCTAATATCCTCTTTCAGTTACTCTTTATTATGGAATTACTGACTTACATATTCCCCTTCCAGTTTGTTTTTACTTTATTTTCTCAACGACCAGCGACGCAGCACGCATCTTTATCCGTTTGCCGCTTTTATTCCCGGCATTACATATGTTTTATTCATTTCTTCTTCTGGGCAATATGTGTGTTTACTTCTTTACGTCGGTCTTTCGATTTAAAAAGAAACTATTTTATTTCACTACTATCGTGTATTGTTATGGTTTTACTTTCTTAGACACTTACATTTTCCTTTCGTTTTTACTTAATATCTGTGAATATTCAATGATTAAGTGCGTTTATGTTTTAGAACTATAAAGTGTACGTGCGTGTAATGACAGTATATAAGGGGTCTGTTTATGAAAAGTCGAGCTTGATAATTACAAATGTAAGTAGTTATAGTCAAGCCTATTCATTCATCTTGACACCCCAACACTTAAATATGATTTAATGTACAATACGATGAAGTATATAGTTGCTTACAAGTAGATACTTATTAGTAAATAGTTTTGCTGATTGTTAATGATTTTGTTGAGATCCGAGCCCAAACAAGGTGTATTCTCTCAATTTAAGAAATATATTTGTAAGTTAAGCAGGAAATAGTTAAACTGCCAGTTGAAGATTTTTAGCAAACATTAAGTGTGACCAGATCAGCTGCTAGGTGAGGTTGTGTAAACAACCCACATTTTTTTTTTTTTATATTTGGGGGAATATAAGTTGCAAGCCTACAGAGAGGTTATCAGTAGGTTTTTGATTTCTTCTTATCTGCTTTACTAAAAAGTATTTCAGGTTTATCAAGATAATTCATGACCTCCTTACATTGTATGCAAGCAATATACTTAGCATCTCCGACCACGTACAAAATAGGATAGTAATTAACTACGCTTTGTTATTCAAATGATCTAGCGTGTACCGAAACATATAGCATGTCGATACCTGCTGATACTGTGCAGTCAAAACGAAGGAAATCAACTGGAAGGACTAGGAGTCGTTGCTACATATACACCTCACTTCCATTTTGGGCCAATTTTATACTGCAACAAAATTCCTGTTCCAATATATAAAGGTTTGGCCGAATTGGAATTGTCTGGTGATTAAGAGGTACGCGCCACTGTTTTTTTTTACTAACAGTAGTGGAGTAAGGTGCAGATGCTGGGTTTCGTCCATCTTTAAACGACAGCTTCTTTAAGGAGAACTTTATGACCGTACTGGAAATATCAACGTTTGGAGAAAACCCTCTATACGTTTAGCTTCAACACTCCGTGAAAAAAGCTACTTCTACCTGGATACCTATTAGAGATAATGCTATCTTAAATTTATGTCATATTTTACTTAGGAAATCGACATAGTATATTGTGACAATGTTGCCGGCCTACTGCGGTGTTCGTGTGGAAATATATCGTTCGCCAAATAAGGAAAGTTATATGGACAGGTCCAAAACATCTGGTAAATATGTTTGTTCACAATAGCAACCTCTATTTATCAGCTCCTACTTACATTATACTCTCATAAAAAAATATAATGAAATCAAATTTTTCTGGAAAATATGTAATACAGACAGCGCCAATTAATCAATTATGTCGATTACAAAATTGTTGAGTTTCTCCTCGGGTACAAGTTGTCTCACCAAAATGTCCATGCTTCTTTTGCTTGTAGAATAGAAATACAAAAAAACAGAGCACCGCATAGAACGTTAGCCCGAGTGCAGTGAACTTATTCCTCCCTCTCTCAATGTTCTGGCTTCTCCTTAGTTAGAGCATTTAACATAAAACTTGACATCATGAAACAATTTTTGAAGATTTTTCAGAAAAATGGCGAATTTTCATATATATTGGCATGAAGATTCTAAGCCTATGCATAGAAAAATAAAAACTGGTTGATGGATCCAGATTTAAAATATAAGGGATGATGTAAATTCATGTAGTTTTTTTTAATCCTGAAAAAATGAATGCATGGGCGTCGTTAAAGAATGTAATAAAATTGTGAGTGTGGAAAAATGACGGCGTCCAATTACATAGAGATTATTGAAACATAACACCTTGATCGTCATCAATTAGTGCAAATATGAATATCAAGTTTAATGTTTGCTGAGCTATGTTGCATGTTTTCCAGAAAATCTATGTGGGGTGAGCGACGAGCAGGTGAAACGTTTACACTAAGGCATAAGCGACAGGGGCATTCGGATATCATGCGAGATGATGACGCACCCCCTTCCCATTCTAGAAAATTCAATAAAACGTCAAATTTAGGATGATAATATCTATGCTAAGCATACGTTTACGACAACATATTTTAATATTTTAGTGTTATTTCATAAACATATCTTTTAAAGCTATATGAAATCTACCTTCTTATATTTTCCTGTGTTTATTACAGTTATAGACTTCCTATTGAGTGGGTGTGTTGTAGCAGACATATTAGACTGGATAGAGGGAAAAGTGCACCGTTTCCGAAATCAGCGTTCTAAAATTATACAAAACAGTTATAACATCTCAGATTTGGGAGGATTGGCGATTGTAAATGATATTACACAAACATATTTGTAAATATTATATAAATACTCGAAAATGCTGAAAACTATGGCAAATATAGTATGGGCAGAGAGTGCTTCATAAATATACACTGCTGGATTTTTTCAACCCTATATAAAAGGAAATAATAAAAAATACTTCAATGCGCTGTTACTGGTCGAAATGCAATCAAATCCAACTGTGTCTAGGCTATGGAACAATCCAGAGAATTGCCATTTACGGCGTACACCGGAACAGCTTCAGATAATGGCTATTGTAACTCAGGGTTCAATTTCAAGAGATTGATTATTCCGGATATAAATAAATGGATTCACTGATAAAACCATTCTCGAGATAGGTACATTGCTAATGATAACAATCTAAAGCAGACAATGAGATACAACGAATGCACACATTAGTATCTAAGGCAATAACCTACAGCTTAGAAAGTTATTCCAATCAATAGTTTAGTAATTCCAATCTGTAGTTGAGTCTATTAAGCTTTACTCATTTATTAATATTAAGACGTCTGCTGAAGCACGCATTTCATTGACAATTAATACGCCATCTAAGAGATCTTTGGCCACACTCCTCGGCTTTTAATTAGCAGGAAAATAACAGTAGAATAAGTAACTCGATGTTATTGCAAAGTATATCGCAATAGATGTTTTTCTATCTTCCTGTCTAGTAAATGATTCGCACCTCTTACAGTAATCTTTAATTTTACAATCACTATTCTAGCCTATCTATGCAATATCATTTTTACATCTTGAACTTGCAGTTAATACTAGTCTCTCTTTTAGAATATGTTCCAAAAGAGTATCCAGCGTCCAAGGTATATTTTGTACGTTAAGCGCCAGCCTCTTTCTTATCCCTTTACTGTTTCACCGCTGTCACGATAATATAAGTATTTTAATTGAATTCCTTTTAACAAAACTACAACACGTTCGCGCCCTGGATGTAAATTACTTAACTCACCCCGACCGCAGTAAATTCTTACATCTCAATGTTGTGAGCCTATAATGCCGGAAAAACATATAACTTTATTTGAACTCCTGGAACACCCTAACATAGCATGTTCTAGTGACTGTTTTGCTTTGTCAAAATTAAATATAATGTGAATCGACACCTTTATGTTCAACGCCTTACATATTGTTCCTGACATTATTGTTCTCAATTTGCAATTTATGTCCAAGTCATCTATAAGTAAAAATGGTTTCAATAATTGATAATAATTGCATTTAATAACATCGATCTTAATAGGTACTATTTTTAAATGTTCTATAACATAACGTATTATTTAAATTAGATATTGGTTTTGTGGTACATGAGTTTCGATATAGAAAACCAAGTGTTTTAATAAGATGTTAAAGGCTATAAGGGAGATTTGCATGGCATGATCTCAATTTGAGTTACGTACGTGACTTATAAATTTTACACGTATAAAATGGGCCTGAAACTGACATAATATATTATTTGAAAACATATTATTTCAAAATGTCCGAATTTTTACAGAGTATACATTCAGATTAATTTATTCTAAAATGATACTATAGGGCTTTCTATGAACTAATATGGTAAAAGAGAAAAACAAGCCTGTAAATCACTCGACTTTGCAGTCGATCCCTGTCCGGATTAGAATATTTGGATATTGTAACACGTCAGTTTAGAAAGCCATGAGAGTGATTGATGCGTGCGATAAAAAAATGCAGACGAAGAGAGAGAGAGACAGAAAGAGAGAGAGAGAGAGAAAGAGAGAGAGGCGGGTTTAAGACAGTAAAAGAGAGAAATGGAAAATAAAAGCGATGTGAAGTAATCAGACGATTATCTTAAAAAATAATCACAATAAAAAATAATTCACTCAGACCTTTGCATGACATAGACGGCATATGTTAGACGTGATTCTATTGATCGAATTACGCGTTTCTTCCTCTCCTCGACAGCCGGTACTAATGCAATTCTTTTACTAGCACATATAGCTAGGAATGCTTTATTTCAACGGGTTGAACTGGTAGCCAGTTGGTAAACTATTCTGAATAACAGAAAACATATATAGATCGACATATAGCAGTTCCGTATAAAGGTGGCGATTTACAGTATGGTTCTGTTGTGTACTTAATAAATATTAGAAGCCTATTGTAATAAAGTTATATAAAGCTGGCAACAAATTTGTATATACGATCCAAATTTTGTCAACGATTTTGAAATATGCATATCCTAATTTTTATATTAACGCGTATTTACAATATACATACATTTTGTAAAGCAAGTTGAGGATACCAACATTAAACATTATATCTAAAATAAATAACAGACTTGAACGCCCCCTCTAAAGGGGCTACTATTACCGTCCGAAGAACATTTCCAGGCCGTCGTATTAACGAATCGAATAGGTGTAATATCTATAATGTATCATGATTGATATACTTATTATTCTGCTCATTTCAACCTTACGCCATACTATATAAAAAAAACATTACATTGCTTTGAAGCCAAATACCCGAGAAAAAAATGAGTAATCCTTAATATATGACGACGACAGCTTTGTGATACATTATTGTTTTGGTTTTTATATTCTTGTAATAAATCTGTTGTTGTAGTAGAGTGAGAAACGAACAATTACGATGTGAGGCGTTTTTTTTTTTGTTTTTACTGAAGAGAAAATACAGTGAATGGTAACGTAAGAAATTCAGCATTCGAGAAAATACATTGATTAAAGACCAACATGTGCTAGAATAAATTTAATATTGGTTTTACATGTTACTTTATCATGCATAAAATATAACTTATTAAGTATTCATTAGCTCTAACTACTATATATATATATATATATATATATATATATATATATACATGTGTGTATATATATATTAATATATACATTTATATATATATATATATATATATATATATATATATATATATATACATGCATTTTAATCTTAAACTTTCCCCCCAAACAAGGCACAATGTCACTTTGGTGTAGGGGGTTACTATCAGGGCCAACAAATATTGGGGTAATATATAGGGATTCGGGCAGCAAATTACACATTACACTTGCACTTCTGCACGTTAGTACAGTTGAGGAAGCAGAGACATGGGATGGAATTCCAGAGTCTAGCGGATCTGAGGAAGAGACTACTGGAGTAGAAAGATCTTTTTCACCTAGGGATCTCTGCAGTGTGGGGGGTGGGATTTAACATCCTGTCGGTTTTGTCGAGGGTGTTCACGTCGTGGGGGCACAAGTGCTTGCAGTTCGTCAGAGCATTCACCATTAAAATACTTGTAGAACAGGCAAACGTATGCAACATTTCGTCGATGGGGCAGAGGCTTACGCTTTGATGCCAGTTAAGGGCCTATTAGATTGTCGACTCTCTTTTGGAGTTTGTCACGGAGCGAGAGACTAGTAGCAGATGCACTAGTCCACATATGACAGCCATACTTCATACATGGGTGAATGGTGGTCGTATATAGGTACAGGATACTTTCGGGTGTTAGTAGATTTCTAGCACAGTAGAAAGTGCTTACCTTGTTTGCAGCGGCCCTGGCACTGTTTTCAATATAATTGTTCCAACCCAAGTTTCCTGTGAAGGTTAGGCCAAGCAGACTGAAAGATGCACTCTCAGATAAAGAGTCGTTGTCCATTGTTATAGGTGGTAGAGATGGGTTCTTGTAATTATTGAATGAAACTAATTTAGTCTCCGCGGCATAGAACGTGACAATCAATTTCTGTCCCCATTCTACTACAGATTGGGGGTCATCCTCTAATGTTCCTGCCATTTCTTTAGATATGTGTTCATTTGGTTTCCTGTTGTGCCTGTCATAGAGGGTGGTGTCATCAGCATAGACACCCATCTCAGAGGCAATTTTGTCGGGGGAGATACTTTATGAACACAAGGAACAATAGAGGCCCAAGGATAGACCCTTGGGGCACTCCCACATTTATATCATATTGTTTAGATGTATGACCGTCGAGAGAGGGAGAAAGTGAGAGAGACGGGGAAAGAGAACGACAACTAACGGTAAAAAATGAGAGAAACGAAATGGTTTAAATACTCCTCAAAAACTGGTGGCCATTGTTATTTAATGAAGAATTTCTATATTGAAACTTTAAAAATTTAAATAAGGAAAGTTTATGTGTTTAATGTATCAAATCACAAAGCTTTCGAATATTAGACATACATTATATGGGTTTATAATATATCAGGAAACAACTTCAAGAAAGGGCATGTCGATTAACTCATTAGAGAATAATAAATTAATAAGTATGTAATGTATGTGTTCTCGAGACATAAAAGTGTTAAATCCATTACTAGTACAGAATAACACGTTTGGTAACACTTCACTGTAAACTAGAGAATAAACACAATATGGTATTATATTAAAATCGGCCAAGAACGGTGATTAGAAGAGATCGACTTTAACCTGGACCGTTAATATATTACACATGTGATCTAACCGGGATTGTTTGGAATCTAGCAAAATGTACTGAATCGCTTACAGTTGAACGTTGTTTATCATTAAAAACCATTCATTTTCACTGTAACATGGATGACCATTGTTTTTAGTCCATACGTAATTACATGCGATCGTTGCTTGATTTAAGATCTAATGAAGTAATTATTTCTGGCGAGGCGTCTGAACAATCTTTTAAATATACGGATGGCAGTCTAGAAGGTTCGATTGAAATGCACGTTTGTGTTCAGCTATTTACTAAGGTGAGAAAGACATATTTATTGATGGTGATTATCAGTTAAGCGAAGTTAGCAAGTAAACTGTTCCGATAAAATAGATAAAGATAATCAGTGTGATTCTCTTTTGAAGAAACGTGAGGCATTGTAGAGTATTGTTGGGGGGATGGAAGAGATTGAGATTGATAACCAACTTTTTGGATTGAAACATGGTTGCATCGAGGTTTTTTCCTCCTCTTTCTAAGAAAAACAAAGAAAAGTAAAATGTAATAGTGACTGTCGGTTATTCATTCAGTAAACGAGGTGAAACGGTCGGAATTTGTTGATTAGTCGGTTAAGCCTGGAGTAATTACATTCTGGTCAAACCTATGTTAATGTACGAAAGAATAGTTTATTTCGTTCTCACAGAAAACAACATAAAGGTTCGTTGAAAATAATACGAATAGTAGTATACATCTCGGAAGAAGAAACTACATTTTGATTGTAATATGTCTGTGTGGTGTATTTTCTTAGTAAGACATCTATTACCTCGTTTTGGGGTGATCGTATGAACTATTCTTTGCATGTGATTCCAGAACGCTTGTAATAGGAACACCCGTGAAAATTTAATCTTTAGTATATATATATTCTGTGTGGTTAAATATGATAGAGGCCGAGTCTAAGTTTAATTTTTACTATATATACAATACAAAATAGCGGTAAAACATCCACACACACAAGCACACACACATATATGTATATATGTATATATATATATATATATATATACATATATATATATATATATTCTGTATTTATTCCGTAAGATGCTGATTATCCTGTTTTCTGTTAAATAATTTAGAGTTGTAATCTCTTATAACTGTGACTCTTCTAGAGAAAGGCCAACTTTGTCACATTTCGCATGTTAAAACGTAAGAGTAAGCATGAACAACAAACCAACTGCCATTTACTCAGTGGCCATGGCTACGATAAAATACAGCTTTAGCAATGTTGATTGGCCACAAAACGACATATGCAGAATATGTTGACACTACACATAATACCTACATAAGTCAGATTCTAGTGAGTCTCAAACTACTCCTATCGACAGAAAGTTTCATTGTTACGAATTTAAAATAAAGAACGCGCAACTATTGTACATACCGTCTGAGATTTGGTAAACACTTCAATCCCAAAATCTTAATGTTACACTACGACAAAGAAACATCTTTTAGCAAAACCATTTCTCCTACGAAACTGGCAAAACGTGTAGGACAAGATTGGCTTACAAAGGAGAACAAATAAAAAAAAAACAAGTATACTTCAGAAAAAATAGTAGAAAATATACAGTAAATCTCATGCCATCTAATAATAAAACAGACACACCAAGAGAAGCCCAAGTATTTTTGTGATTAATGAAATCGTGCACTTTAACAAAATACAGAGTGAATATAGGCTTATAAGTTTACAATGTATACAATGCATATATTATATACACACACACACCCATATATATATATATATATATATATATATATATATATATATATATATATATATATATATATATATATATATATATATATATATTAGTCCTTGCGCGGAAGAGCAGGACACAAACTGTTTTTAATAAGAATATTAACAGAAAAAAAACAATAACAATGACTTTCGCTGGTTAGGACTAATATTGCCCGTTCCCAGGTATACATTCCTTTGGAAAAAATGAGTTGTGGTGTGAGGGAAATACAAACTGAAAAAGAGAGAATGTTCAGACCTGTAATAATACAAGGAAGGGTTTGCAAAAAGGAGTTGTAGTGAGAGGACAAATACAAACTTAAATAGTGAGAAGGAGAGGTTTACAATATAATATAAGAAAGACAATATACAAGTTAGAAAAGCATTCTATCCAATGCATGAAAATTGGCAAACAAATGTTTTTACTATAAGCTTTAAAAATAAAGGTATAAGATTCAATTTCAAATTTATTTATATTCAAGGTGCACTTTTATAAATTTTACAAAGTAAGGTATAAAAATGTAATTTAAGTTGAATAAAAAATTACCTAGGATTTATTATATGCAATGTACATTTTGTTGCAATTTAAAAACATTATCTTTCATCTCGCAATTACTGATATTCAATATTTTTTTTAAGTGGATGGTAATCTTTGAAGATGAATAAATGTCAAATTGAATCTTGTACCTTTATTATTAAAGCCTATAGTAAACACATTTTCTTTATAAATGTTCATGCCTTGGATGAAATGTCGTTAATCCTATTTGTTCCGGCAGCAGTCTTTATTAATATTTTGAAGCAAGACAGGTTTTCATAAACTCAGGATTTATAATATTTGGATAAGTGTTTATGCATCAAAGGAATTTATTATGGAATAATGTTATTATAATAATATTAACAACAATATTAATAATGATAATTATTGTTATTATTAATATTATTATTATTAATATTATTATTATTAATATTATTATTATTATTATTATTATTATAAGTATTATTATTATCATCATTACTTCATTTATATTTTTCTAATTTTCGTAATTTGTTAAATAGGTTAATATAAAACTGAGTAAGATCGGTTGAAAATAGGGAAAACATCCCATACACTTGGATCATTTAATAAATTACTAGCAACAAGTACTTAATCATATACTTCCAGTTTTCTTTATTCTACTCATAAATTTTCAATAATAATTCAGCCATCCATGATACACACACTATAAAAGCACGAAACATGGTTGCTTGAAAAAATGGGCAACTTTATTATGTTACGATTTCAAATATATTATCTATACTGCATATTTCTCCTTGTATATTCATTTATTTATTATGGATATAATGTTTCTCAACAATTTTCATATATATATATATATCTATATATATATCTATCTATATATATATATATATATATATATATATATATATATATATATATATATATCGCCTGCCTTTGTTTTATCGTTATTTCAAGTGCTCGTCATACTCCAATCACAGGTTCCCTCTCGCCATTCTTTCACGAAAAACACCCGTTTAGCTAAAACGACTGTCAGTCATTTTCTCCACTCTTTATTTGTGCCTAAATCAAAACGTAGATTCCATGAACAAAGCGTCTTTTTTAGAAGTGCACGCCTGTGGAACTCATTTCCGTTTGTCTGTTTCCTAACTGACGTCATCGTGGATGTCTTTAAGCCCAACATAAATACATTCCTGATAAATCGCCCCCTGAAATAAGACACTTTATCAAATATCAAATACTAAGTATTACTACGATACTATCCCATTGATTACTGTACACGCAATAACGCTATTCCCGGAGTGGCTTCCGGGACTTTATAAGTGGTGACCTCACTGTCAATAAAGACACACAATTAATAATGATTCTCTAACATAAAAATACATTGTAAGACGCGAATACCTGTGGGAGTCATCACCGTTTTATTTTGCTGGTGAATCGTATATAAATAATTTTGTAACATAATGAATTATATGGTGACATAAAATCAGGTAAACTATGTTTATTTTTGAGTTTTAGACACCAATATAATACAATGTAATGAGCTATTTGCTTACATATGGCTCATTCTGTAACAACAGATATTACTATTAAATCTATTTGTTTCAACAGATATCCCAAGGTATAATCATCAAACATCTCAAACGTTTACCATACAACATACGTAGATTTGCAGTATACATTAGTGTATATATGTTAACATTTAACTCATTTTCCGCCTGTCAGAAACGATATAAATCCAGCCGATATTGAACAGAACCTGCATAATCTATTGAATGGGTTTGTGTGGACACTCTATATGTCTCCAGGCAATCTGTCAATATACAAGAAAGTGCTCGTCGACTAAGTACCGCATCTGAATCATAAAGAAAGCTACATCAGGTAACACCCCCTTAAATTAACAGTATACGTGATTCGTATAAGAAAATAAAGATAATAAAGACATACAACTCCTGAATTTAAAAGTATATTGCATATTATTCACAGGTAGAAAACCTGTTGGATCAATAATCGTGTAAAACGTTAAATAATATTTCACATTCTCGGAAGATTGGGAGTATACTACGAAGTATATGTTCAAATATTTTTCTTTATTGTTATATTACATGGAAGTGAATATTAATAGCATAATATTCTTTCTGTTGCTAGTGCATATATAAATGTGTGCATCCAAATTACACAAATATAATGCAAGGAAAGAATATATTTGAGGACTGTGGCTGAGTATTTCGAAAACTATATTTTGAAAATTATAATTTCAACTCCTGTATAATTATGAATTTTCTCAACACGCAGGTACAAAATAAATACACACAGGTATTATATTAGTTACCGTCTGCAAATCCCAAAATGTACACATACGTGGACTTTTCTCCAGATTAGATGAATGCTGCTTTGAATTGGCGAATCTATTGTTGAAATAGAGTGTATGCAATGTAAGTGTATCGCATAAACTAATCCTATATATTTCTCAGTATATTCCTAAGTAACTACCCCGGGAAGTTGTAAAGATGATGCTTCCGTGCGTTGAATTTCTCTATCCCGCGATCAACAACCGCTCTTTTCATATATATATGTATATATATATATATATATATATATATATATATATATATATATATATATGTTTGTCGGTTCGTTTTTGTTTTACGGCATATCAACCGTTTTCGGGTTATGTAATGCCGAATCCTAAGATTCGGAAGAAAAAAAAATAATAGAATATATTTGTTGTTTTCATGTCGGTTTCTATTTATCCATTAGTTGGGACCCTAACAGGTACTACCAGTCCGAGTCAGAATGGACCTGGGAGCAATGGTAATTAAAGGGTGGCTCCACACTCCCCAAAGCCCACAAGCTGGTGCCTCACCGTTTGATATAGTTTAAGGTCATATCCAGGACCCCGATTGAGGCACTTTTACCCTCTGCAGTGGGGGCAGTCGGCGTATTCTAATGCCCCGCCGACAGGGCCTATATATATATATGTATATGTATATACACTTATATATATATATATATATATATATATATATATAAATATATATATATATATATATATATATATATATATATATATATGCATGCACTTAAGTGTTATAAACATTTTGGATTGACCCCCCAAATATCATTGGATGAGGAAACTAAGAAAAGAATATGCACGATCAGAAAATTCGTCAGTTGCCAGTACGTAAACTACATTCGCAGCGTCTGCACGTATCTTACCAAATATGCCAGCAATTTTGATGACATCAATTATTGCTTAGTAGGTGGTATTATTATATTCTTTACTTTTGATAACTGCTTCAAAATAGTGCATTCATTTCGTTCTGATTAAATGATTTTAATAGTACGTGCACTAAGAATAAGTTTACTGAACTTGCTATTTCAGAGTATGATTATGAGTGATTACCTTTTTCCTACAAGTTATTTCTCATTGTTCACATAATAACCCCAATTATACTACTTTTTCTTTCTCAGATTACTTTAACAAACCTTACATTATTCATAAAATCATACAATAATTATATTTCTGGTGATAGCTAATACTCGAAATGTACACATTCCTGTTCACAGTATTGTGTATATGTACATCCAATGCCCATATAATTCATTGTTCGCAAAATATCTTTCACATTTTGTCTTTGCACTATTATTGTACAGCCTCACTGCATCGTGTTCTCAGTAATTATGATTTTTGTTCGAATTTATCTATCATAACATTCCTAGAATGAGTTGACAGTAAACATTATTGTTTTCTGTCATCAACCATAAAAATACAACACAAAAGATAATCCTATTATCCGATATAAGCATGCCAAAGTAAACCTGCATAAAAAGTTGTAAGCTAACCTAAAAGCACTGAATAATAAGTAGGGTATTTCGCATCAAGTAGACATACGTTAAAGTTCGAGTATCAACGTCACAATCTGTTTCGATATCATAATGAAAATATTAAATATACAGGCTGAATTCAATGAGATCTTTTATGATCTGTGTGAGAGCTCCTTGTACACCAATTATTATTATTATTATTATTATTATTATTATTATTATTATTATTATTATCTGTGAGAAAATCGGAACCAATCAGGTTCACGAAAATGATGGATACCACACGCAGGAATTTGTTTAAAATGGAAATAATCCAGCGATATTCTCTAAAGTTAACTTTTCGTGTAAAATCCACAGATTCATAGGAATCTTATTTCATGCCGGAAAATGCAGAAAGTTCAACGAGCGAGGTCGAATATGCCTCGCTTTTCAGCTCATGCTCTCTACCGATGAAGGCTGTGAACACAGCACCCCGGCTACAACCCTCGCTTACACTAACATGCCAACGAATGGGACGAAACAGGAAGACTGGGTGCAATTAATTCATCGAAAAGAACCAGGGATTATTGATGACACTACCAGGCTGGTTTAAAGAGAAGGCACACCCTTCCACATCACGTCTTCGAAGTCGGCTTGAAAATAAACGCACAACTATACCTGGATGTGTTAAAGAGTGCAGTGATTCTAGGTGGCCTCTTATAGACACACCTGTTAAATGAGACTAAGGCTTGGTAACTTTGTTGAGTCATATGTCGAGAGCATCATCAACATGATCTTCCACAAGACAAAAGCCACCCTAATCGCCACTACCCGCCGTTTGTGGAAAGAGCAGGCTCCCAGTCCAAGACCTGATGATTGTGGATGCACTGATTAGATATAAACTCTACCACATAACAGAAATGCATTCTGTTTACATCCCTGCTGCCCCCAGAGTTTCGCATTCATTATGCTCGCTATTAGGTGAGAGATTGCCGAGGGGTGTTATATCTTGAAATAACGGGGAGGATTCATTCGTCAAACAAGATAGTGAATTAAATTATTGTTAAATCTAGGAATGAAAGATGTATCACGAAGATAAAGGGAAGGGATATCAATGTAATGACAGAAACGATTTTATCATGCTTGGATCACTCGATGGGGTTGTATAAATGACAGAACCTCTGGAAGTGAGAAAGTGATGCCATCCTTACGATAACTTTTGAGGTAATAGTTGTTACGTTGTGCTGTATTTTCTTCAGTAAGCTACCAGACTCTGTTCTTCGTGCAAGTCCCGCAAAATTGGGTGTGAGCTTATAGGATATGAATGCAAACTAAATTCCAAACTATCTCTTTGACAAAATTGTTCATAAAGTCGTCGTTGTTTCTCGTCAACTGTTCTCACTATGGATAAAAGAGAGGGAGAAAGACAGGAGATGTAGGGTGGCAGGTTGCACTTTGACGACTATATGACATCTAGATCATCGCGCTTAGTGCCCCCTCTCTCTCTCTTTCTCTTCTTTTAACCTGATTTCATTTGTTTATAGTAGCAAAATCCCCCTCCACAAATGTTTCGAAGCCAATCCAAATTGTATGTTTATATTATCGGATCTTTGTCTGTATCAGAATTCTGAATTGAAAACTGTTGCATTCTTCTCGCAGATGTTGACATCTGATTGAGTGTGTCTGTGTTTCTTTTCTTTTTTCTCTTTGGGGGGATATTTTTAACAATCCATGCATGTATCAACCACCAGCTATAATTCCGGCATTTTTCAGCTTTATATTCCACAATAATCACCCATTCACGCAGTCAGTTAACGTGGTGAGTGATCTAACATTGTGAAATCTTGATTAGATAATATCGGAACAGAACTGATGAGTTCGATCAGTATAAAGCATCCTTTTAACTAATAGTAAAGCCTAGAGAGGTTATAATTACGTATTTTCGACATACGTGGCCTTAGGTTGTGATTCAGAAGCTGTTGGATGTTGATAAAAGAATATAAACACGGGATTTATGTCTTCTATGAGGCTGAATTGCTTTTCAATGATCACTTAAGCCAGTGAGGGATAATCAGTTCAATGAGATAAGTGAGTGAGGGACACCTGTGCGATATTTTCAGCCAATATCACATAGAAATTGACAAGTTCAGTGAAGCTGGTAAGCCTGTACAGTGTACTAAGGATGCAAAACAATATGTCCGAATAATAAGACACTTGTGGGACGAGTTGCGTTTATTACGATACCGGTGTGCGTATGACGTAATTATCCAAGAGAATACAAGTGTAAGAAGATACATCAAGAACGCAGTTATTCCCATAATAAACTAGGTGTATGCATAATCTGCTGGGCCTATGAACTATGGCGACATATTCGTAGAATTAATGCCGTTGAAGAAGTTTAGTGTGAAGAATTGTTGAAACGTCTCTTGTGCGGTAGAGGCGGACATATCAAAACATGAACTTACTTAACTAGAGTTACACAGGGTTTAAAAAGAGTCATGAACTTGGTTCGAGTAAATGCAGAGGGCTACTACTTATTAACTGAATCAAGAGTATTTTTGTTGGAAGTGCGTGGTTTTAGATTATGAAAATACGAGGGCGTAATATTATAATTGGTGATTATAGATCCTGATTAAGAAATGTGAAACGTCTACGGTTTGATAGGGACGGAATTATCTCAAGGATAGTAACTTTAATTATAAAAACGATAATTATAAAAAAAATGGTTTCAGGCATACACCCCGTGAGTTATGTGTGTTAATTTGGCTAAAGCTTATAAAGTAGTCCCGAGCTCTATGGACTGGACGCATAAGCGTCTCGTAAGGAAACGTCCTGGAGTTGAGACACTTAGGCTCTAAGTGTACAAAGACTCAAGCCGTCGCTCAAGATGCGAGAAACAACGCGACCAAGAGAGTCTGGTCGTGTAATTCTCTGCGTCCGATGAAAATTCGAGATGTGGACCAAGGAACACCACTTGCCTTTTAAACGTCTTAAGCTATGTCCCCAGATCTCTAGATACACCCAGGCGAGATTTAATGTGCATCGCTGAGTAGGTTAGGGACGGATATATTAATAACTTAAAATTACCTTGAATTAGAGTATGACAGTTGAATAATGTATCGAGTTAATTGATAAAATCGCAGACTGACATTTGACGTAAAGATATAATGAGCCAAGGATCAGCTTCCATAAAGTAATCATAGTGTGAAATTAGATAAGCTTAATAATACTCCTAATTGCGATATCAATGAGATGATGTGCAAAAGAAGCGGGTGAGGAATTAAGAGAAAAAACGCCAGGGTTGCCCATACAGATGGTAGGGAGTGACTATAGTTTAAATTGACCTAAAGTTGATGTGACACCAACCAAGCTTAAATCAGATATTGATACTACCCAAGTAAAAAAAGGATTGATGAGCATCACCGACCCTGATTTCATATTGTTTTGTTTCTTTTATCGGCAAGCAATCAACCTTTCATCTTTTATCGGCAAGAAATCGATATTTTGTGGTTTCTTTTATCGGCAATAAACCGGAGATTAATATGGTATGATCTAGCCTCCGGAAGGAGACCGTGGAACCGAGTAAAAATGATTAAGAACTCAAAAAAGATTATAATAAAAAAATAATGGAAAAGCGAACACTCGTTCTAGCCTGAATAAAACAAAGCAAAACTTCTTTTAATGATTAAAAAAAATATGTGTTTACCCCTAACAAATTATGATTCAGGAGAGTTAACAAAACAAATGCATATGAGTTAGACTGTATATTTTTAATAGACAATGAAATATAAGACTTTTTGGAAAAGAAAAGAAAATATATAATTAGTCAAACTACATATTGTTTTTCAAAGACAACAAAATATAAACACATTTTGCAGAAAATATCTATTAGTTAGACTGTTAGTTATTTTACAGAGTCGATGGTTTGGAAAAACTCGTATTTTTCCACCATGAAATACACTGTGTAAAAATAACTAAAGCAACACTTGTCCAAGAGAAAATACTCTTGAAAAAAAAAAGAAGAAAAAGAATAATAATACTAGACAAATGCACGAAACTGATTCAAACTGAACTTTATATTATGTTGCTTGTATAATGAACTAGCATGGAGTACCCGGCGTTGCCTGGGTGTTTGTAGGTGTGTGCCTTTTTGGGTAAATGAAAAGAAAAATCGTTGGTTGTTTAAAAAAAAGAACGAAACCTTGACGGGCAGTTGGAAATAGTAAATTGTGAAAAAACACAGGTGCCCATTTTTAATGAGGTATTGATGTGAACTTTAAGTGCGGGGCAGTGTTTTATTTACCGCGCGTCTATTGGCTTCTTTTATATACGAAAAAGCTTAATGCACATGCGGCGACCGTAAGCAATAGCTATTCAGCATTTAACAGTTTCTGCGGGACAGTTTTTAATGAGATCAATAACCTGGTTCGTTTGTCTTTACCTTACTTTGGGGAAATCCAGCTCCCTGTGTATTATGGCGAGTCTCTCGTCTTGAAATGAAAGCAACCGTCTGTTATGACGATAAGTAGACATTGATCAAACGTTAAATCGCTTTCTAGAGACCACTGGCCGTGGTTCAGTGATTCGAATCGAGTTTCGTTTTTTTTTATGCCAAAAAACGAAAGTAACACCTGCCGATCCGAAAATATCGAATATTTAACGTTTCAAAGTCGGGCAAATTAAATAGAGAGTCGACTACCGTTGTTTAGCCGTAGATATTATCATTTACACGCGATATAACAAAAAAGTTTTAAGAAGTTGTGAGGCGACCGATCGGTTCTCTGAAAAAGCATTTTGAAGACATACACAAAAAAGCTAACATACGTACATACACACATTTTCGCTTTTATATATATATATATATATATATATATATATATATATATATATATATATATATATATATAGAGAGAGAGAGAGAGAGAGAGAGATTATGAGGTGATGACAACTTTTCTCCTTCAGTGAAGAACATATATGTTTTTGTGCGTTGTAATGAATTATATGCAATGAATTGCATAACCTCTATTGCATTAATATATAACTCAGTAGAATACTGCATGTTTTTAACTTTTACATGTGAACTGAATGTTAAAACGATAATCAGTACGAATTAGCCAGTGTTCGGGATCTCTTAACCTTAATTGTTCGGGGCATGATAAATGTGGACCGATCACCGTTGGCTCAAGCACAGGCCAGGGGCGTGTGATCAAGTTAGACTCAATACTTCCCATTGAAAGCTGAGTGAGCTTAGAAAGCGGATGTGACCCAACCAGCGAAGGTAAGAAGAAATTAACCCAGAACATAGTGCTAAAAAATGCTATGGTTGAAATTTGCTCAAAAAGTCGCCAGCAAAAAAGGAAATCACGACCCTTTTTTACTGACAGGTCCGGATACAACTTGATAACCGAGCTAGAATTTAGGGGAGATGGCGTGGTCGCCAATGTAATATACACTTCCATTGTAAAGTGAAAAACAAAGTAAAACATTCACGCTAGGTAACATATAAATATCTGTGCATGACGTCGCTAAGCTAAACAGGAACCTTGATTCCAGTAAAGCAACTGACCCTGACGGCACCCCTATTATAATTCTGAAAAACTCTAACCAGAACTTGCCCACATACTGACAAAACTGTTTAAGCGTTTCCTTAAAGAGAAGTACTTTCCACCACCCTGGAAAACCGCGTCAGTGTGTCCTGTATATAAGAACTCAGGTGAAAAGTTATCTCTCTCTAAGCTCAGACCAATAAATCTTCTTAGTGTCATGTGTAAGTTACTGGAATGCGTATTAACTAGAGAAATAATCAATCACCTAAGCAGAAATTACATACTTAGCGGCACGCAATATGGTTTCCGTTCTGCAGGATTTACCGCAGATGTGCTAACGGTTATATCTCATAGGATTAGATAATCTCTTGATAAACGCTTCCTTTCTAGGGCAATTGCTCTTGCCATATAAAAGGCCTACGGCAAGGTATGTTATAAAGACATACTTCACAAGATTTTCACTAGGGTATAATGGAAATGTTCTCTGCATCATTAAATTATTTCTCCCTAATAGGCTCATAAGAGTGGTGTTTGATGGACAAAAATCAGAGGCCCAGGGTAATGATGCTGAAGTCCCTCAAGGTTCGATCCAGGTGCCCAACTCTCTTCCTGGTCTACATCAATGATCTCCCTAAACATACTAAAATCATTCGTTGACATCTATGCTGATGACACGATCATCTACGGCATCACACCAAGGGCTGTAAATGACAAAAATCTCTCTGATTCTATCTCCTCTGATCTTGACCGAGTGTTTCAGTAGGGGAAGAACTGGCTGGTTACCTTTAATGCATCTCAAACCAAACTCCTATCTTTATATTATCAACGCTCTGATCCCCATCTGGCATCAATTGAAATGGATTGTTCTCGCCTAGGAGAAGCTCCATGTCTAGACAAGTTCTAGGTTTGACCTTTACTTCTGATCTGAAATGGAACACGTACATCAAGTGTGTTGCCAAAGACGCTGGAAAGATAGTAGGATCCTTGTACCGCTCCAGAATATATCTTACTACTGATGCAATTCTCTATGTATATAAAAGTCGAGTACGCCCAAGGATGTCATATCTGAACAGGAGCTACTAAAAACAGCGTATCCTGCCTTGACAGAGTACAGAATAGACTTTGTGGCTTTTCTCTTCCTTGCAACCTCTATCCCACAGAAGTGACGGTGCAAGCCTATCCTTGTTTTATCGTTATTTCCATGGCAAATGCTCGTCTGAACTCTAATCTCTGGTCCCCCTCCCCTATCTTTTACGAAAACACCCATCTTGCTGAATCCACTGTCAAAAACTTTCCCCACTCTTTATCTATGCCTAAATCAAAACGTAGATTCCATGAACAAAGCTTCTTTCTTAGAACTGCACGCCTGTGGAACTCTGTTCCGTCTGTCTCCTTCCCATCTGACTACAACCTGGATGTATTCAAGTCGAAAGTAAACAAATTCCTGATGAACCGCCCCCTAAAGCAGACACTTTATTAATTCACCACACTAACCTACTGTACTTACAATAACCCTTATCCCTGAGTGACTTCCGGGTCTTGATAAGTGGTGACCACCTTGTAAAAAAACAAGATTAGATGATGTTTGAATTTCGATCAGTCTCCTGTGGTCGGTACGGGTCAAGGGTGCGTAAGACGATTATGGGCAGTTTAAATGGAAAATTATCTTATATGTATGTGGGGAAGAGGTAGCTGAATTTATGAGCAAGATGATCCATGGTGTGATATAGTGGACGTTGATTGGTTAGCGGAGTCGCATCGGCGTGGTTCTATAATCCCAACCCTTGAATACATAAGCTCGTGCAGAGCAAGAACAATCAGACAGAGTTTGGAGATGTTTGAGAGAGGTGCCAGAGATTTTGAAAAGGGGGGAAACTATCCACTCGGGTTGTGCCTGTCCCGTTTACAAATTATGAGCAAGAATCGGTTATTGAAGAAAAAAAAACTTTCTAACGCCTTTTCATCGACTGCGTAACCATCAAAAAGAGAAAACTTGCAAACGACATTTTATATCTTCTCTTGTGATTCTTCTGAGAAAAACTGTACATAGTTTATATTCTTATATTTCTCTTTTTTTCAATTATTATCTTCATACGAATACTACAACCAACGTCGGTGTACTTCAAAAACAACAACTTTGAAAGATCTACCTTTTATCAGATTGCAGAGTATAGGATCCAACGCTATATAAGCCTCTGAGAGCGACTGGATTTGCTGACCTTTAGTGGAATTTCACACTATATAGAATAGCACATCAAGTACTTTGTTGTCAATTTCGTGTTTGGAAGCTTAAACTATGATCTGCGACAGTGATTCGGGCCACAGGAAAGCATATTTACTAGACGAATATAAAAAATAAATAATTTAAGTTTTACCATTAAGCATTCACTTCAGGACGCGCTCCGGGGATTATATAAGCTGCTGTTCCCCGGGAATTTCTTCACCAACATTGGCCTCCATTGAATGACCAATATGTTTATAATCTTTTTAATAAAAGTAAGTTTACGGCGAGTTCTTTACGATGTTTGCATAAATAGAATAGAAAACAGGGTCATGTTAATGACGAAAACATCAAATATATTTTCTGAATACAGTTAATGAATTAATAAATGTTACGCTTCTTGGAATGCTACATATTCCCAAACATTCATCCCAATTCATAATGCTTACTACTTTGACACGTTAAATCGTATAAAATGTTGTAACATATATGATATATACTTAATCCCGGCTTACAGATTTGCCAGTTCATTACTTGAGACTAGCTTTTCTTTTTTAATCGAATTCATGGCATACTCGATGTTTTATACTTTACTCATCAAACGCATTAAGTTACAATAACTATTAAGGACACTCCCAGACAAAACTTATAACTTCGTGTCACTTTTTTAAAGCGGGCCAGATGTTTCCGAATCCATACATGTCGAATTCAGATAGGCAAATGCCTTTTTTTGTAAATAGTAGATATGACTATGGACAAAAACAACGGAGGGATGTATATATTATTCAGTCAGTATCGTAACAGAATATTTTTAAAAATTATATGTCGTAAAATAATGACAATCGTATTCTATCTTGAAATTATTTTAGACTAGGCTTACTATTCGGCTTTGTCCGGGTGCTCGTAGGTGCGTGTTGAGCAAATTCCAAGTGTTAGTAGGCAGGCAGGCTCGAACCGGTGACGCAAAGCCGGAAAAGAAGGTGAAAGAAAATCTGACGTCTTACGGCGAGTCCTTGAAACGACCAGAATTCTAAACCGTTTAAATTCAACGAAATGCAGAAATGACGTTGCTTTTAAATCTCCAAAAAAACAAATTAGGCACAAAGTCGTATTTAATGTTGGGGAGCGAAATCAGCTCACTGGAAAAGATGGCACACTCGTAATATAAAAAAAATAATAGTTATTTTCTTTTCTACCTTGACCAAAAACCAATTACAGAACAGATAATATATTGAGACAATAGTCGTCGCGATTGCGATATATTACGATTTGGGAAGGGGGAAGTATGCTAAAATTTCTCGCTGAATCTAACCAACGCGAAAAGTCCTATTCAAAGAGCATTTCGAGCCCATTTTCCTTTTATATATAAGATGCCTATTCTCTCGCATCTAGAGTAAAAAGAAAATAACCTATGCTGGCGTAAATTCTTGTAGTTCATAAGTGGCATTTCTGATTTCCGTAAAATCTTGCTGTAATATTCAACACGTGATAAATGAAAGAATACAAACAATAAAAGTAATACATCTAGACATTATTACTGTTGTTACATTTCGGCTTGTGAGTCCCTAATTCTCTGACAAAAGCTAAGTAGTCTCAGTCTTTCCCAAAAGATATTGTTTATAACATATGTTGTACTAAATTCATATTAAATATGCAATAAACTATTTTGATTATTAATTTTTACACAGTTTGATGTTCATAGAACTTTTTCAAAGCACTGCAAGCTGGTGAAACTCAATTGGTGCCGCATTGTTTCCTCTTATTTAGGATAACGTTAAATATGCAGCTCCGACCTTTCCGATAATTATATTTCCTCTTTGGAAACGCCTTACATCATTGACTGCAGCGATTTTCATTCAAAAATGACTATAATACATTGTGATAAAACGTTGTAGTTAATGCGTAAACACTTGTAATTTTTATACACCCACTAAATCAAAGCATGTTGTATTGTTGTGGTTGAGTGGGTATATACACTGAATGCGTATGGATGTGACGAAGGGTTCATCTGAATATGTGTACTTGTCACTAAATATCTATGCCGGTGGTTTACTAAGTGAACCGTATCCTATAGTGTTGCATTCAATGTGTGTTTTCTTAATTTTTTTCTAGCAAATTGTTTACTCGTTTCTATAACCATGGCATGGTTTTTATTTGTGTCTCTTTTAGTGTGTGTGTGTGTGTGTGTATGTTGGTGTGTGCTGACATATATCATTAATACATAACCGATAAATATATGGTTCTGCTTCTAAGTCTCTGGAAATATTCAGCATTCTTGGAAAGAAGGATTTTGTATAAATCAAGACGTTGCAACCTAGATACCAATATGAGGTGTATGTTTTTTGTAGTTTATAAACACTCAGGCCTGAGATATAGCAAGGGAGTTATTTCAGCTTTTCCTTGGTGGTCGCTGCTTATACGTCCCAGGACTGAGCCGCTACCCACTTTGAGAGAAGACCCCATTTCCGCCCCTCTTTTTGTTGATATCCTACATTCAACCGTGAATATTTTTCGGGAAACTAGAACACGTGATCACATATACATATTTCCGCATCATCTGTCAGTCACCCTTCCAGTGCAATATCTCACAAACTTAGTTGAATGTGATTTTACATGTTTTAAATATATTTCAAAACACAGCATTCACCTCTCCGTTCATCACGGCGTCAGATAATTACATTGATATATAAATTGATAAAAATACAGATAGATTACTATATCGAGATACATCGATAATACACATAGCTATATAAAATAATATAATACACATAGCTATATAAATCGATCCAAAGAGAGATTAAAAACAATCATTTCGTGTGCACACACAAAAACCAACTACTACTAACTACATGAGATAATTATTGGTTTGCGTAATATTTGCAGGAAATCGTTGTAAGATCTTGTCAAAGCGACGCTCAATATGATACTATTTAAATAAATGAGGTTGGTAGAATAATATTGATAGTTTTGAATAGACGCGCCTGTTAATGGTGTTTACTTTTGTTGTCTGTTTGAGATTGAATCATCTAATTCCATAATATTTTGAAAAACATCAAACAAGGTGTATTTGTTCTTACTCTAGCGTGTATTCGACATCATTCTCATTTCTTTGTTTGCATAATATGTTAGGCAATTGCATTTTTATTGTGTTGTTTTCTTTTTAATTTTACAGGTTTAATTACAGAGTGGTGATATCGATTTCTCAACATCAGTTCATAATATTTACCTCAATAATATGTACATGCCTACGCATTAAACGAACGTAGCGAACTACTTTAATAAATACAGCTTTTTCACTCGTAACTCTTTAAATGCTATTTCCTGACAACACCGAAACAGAAATAGTTTCAGTAGAATTGGAAAAAATAAGAATATGTATCGGTTTACGACGGAACACTATTATACAGCTGAACATACACAATGCATCCGCAGAATTAAATAATATGCGACCCTTCTTGTTAACGTAAACACATATTCAACTCCAGAAATAAGGGGCCAAAGTCATAAGAGAATAAACGTGAAAACATATAGATATTTTCTTCCGGTTCATGAAAAATAAATGCTTAACCATAGTAATCATAAAAAAAATATCATCCCGTGTTTAATACAGTTACAAAACAAGATTAAGGAGCTCTCCTTGGAGTGAAAATGTCTTCGTAAAATCCAATTATTTTCCTCAACATTGATAAACCCTAACAACCAAAAGTACAGTCCAAACTGCATAGAAATTAACCTATGCCTCCAAACGAATAGTTACGTTTTACGACTCACAAGCATGCATTCTCTCCACATTATAACCGTGTACATTATCTGGTCCCTTATTGATCACCAATACGAAAAATAGTCTACTACAATAACTACAAAGAAGCACCTTAATCAACTTTCGGTTAATTTCACTATCACAGAACATACTGCTAAAACCTGACACATAACCATTACCTCAACATCTGTGAAACCATGTAACAGAAAACTGTCTATGATGAATCTCCTGATCTCAACCGTAAGGTTGTCTAGAGGATACATCAGAATGATAGATGCAACCAACTAAAATATGCGTACGCAAATTATTACAACTTTCGTTGAAATTATAAAATATCACCAAACAAACTGCAAAGGTTTGAACAAATATATGAATATATTTATATCAATAACATCTATTAGCATATATATTTTCTTCTTACCTTAGTTTAAACTCTTTTTCTTCGTTTTAATTTCTTCTTTCAGAATTTCATTTTATTTTTATTTATTTAATCAATTCAAAGCTATTTTAAAAACATTTAAAGATCATTTTATAGCATTAGGAGGAGATCAACTTAGTACACTATCAAGGAGGTAGTTGTGTGTGTTTTTTCTAAATTTATATAATCTGAAACGAAATGAGTTTGAGCTTTCTTACCACGATTACCATTGATCATTTTTGTACGCGATAGTTGTAAATACCCTAAACCCTTTTCTTGACACTTTTTATTACAGCGATGATTAAACAGCTTCGTGTTTTCCCCATAAAAAGCGTCAATTGTAGCACTAAAGGATACACTTTACTTAATGGAAATTAGCTCTTTGCCCACGCAACATGTTCGCTTGCTATTTTTTTTTAGATTTTAATTTAATACATTAATACTTATAAATTTAAAATATAATAGGCAGGTGCTCGGTATAAGATCAGTCAGACACAAGTTACAAACATCGATACATTATCGCACAAAGCACCGTTTTAAAAAATCGCAAATAAACAAAAGAAAATATTTATAAACCACTCAGCATAAGCCGGTAAAAAATTAGACAGGAACACATCAATGCAAGTAAAAAATGAAAGAGTCCTTGAAACTGGTAGAGGGCCACAATACGACCCTCACGTAGGGTTATATTAGTGTCTTATTTTGGAAGTTTTACAACTTTAGTTTTCCGTAAATTAAATAAAATGGATATATTTTGTATTCACAGCTTAGATTTAGAAATCTCATAAATATTGCAAATGCTTACAAAACCCTATGCACAATGACAATACTTATTATTAAATTCCTATTTAAAGTCATATAGAATAATTTATTTGCTACGTAAATTGAGTTTTGAACTATGTCTAATATAATATTATATGACCGATTAACGTAACTAGAAATGTGGGTGTGTACATAAAAACTAACATTGACTATTAACAAAGGGTTTAATAAACACGCTTACAGAAACTAAAAGATTGGCTGAGACAACAGAGGGAACCTTGCCGAAGTGAAGCAGACAAAATGAGAGAAGAAAACAACAACGAACGATATTACTCACAGATCGATGAAATTGTTGTTTTTTCTCCCTCCAAGTTTTCCGTCTCGGATATATCCATTGTTCTTGATTTGTTTGAGACGGCGTTATCTCCAGTGGTTAACGTTTTTTTTTCTTCCCTTTAATTTCAACTGTTATGTGTGTAAAATACTGACATTACGGCTCGAAATAACGTTTATCTAATGTGGTACTTACATTTTTACAGTAAGCCGACAGGGTGCAGGATATTCTGACAAAAGTTCCACAACTAATTTTATTTGAATAAAACGCATTTATTCATGATACTTTTCAATATACGCTAGCACCTTGGTTTTAGATATCTCTTCGTTTATCATGGGCATAACAAAACTTTACCCTCTCGAACACTTACTCTCCCCCTTTATGTCGACACAAGTGCTCAAGTTCAGTCGCCGTTGTACACGTATATTAAATCTCTGTTTTTTAACTCTCCATTTTCTTTTTTTACGTTGGCGTCACCATTATCAAGGTCAAGATGCCACTAGAGGATAAGGGTTAAAGAGTGTATAGTAGAAATTGGACAATATTGAAATCGTTTGTAATGGAAATTCGATAAAAATGTTAACTTATATGGAACGGCTCATCAAAACTTGTTTAAGTTAGACTTGACGACCACCATATTGTATTCAGCTGAAAAGCAGGAAAACGGAAGAAAATTCCATAGGCATGCAGTTCTAAGAAAGAAGCTTTGCTCATGGAATCTATGTTTAAGTGTAAGCACAGATAAAAACCGGGGAAAGTAGTGGTATTGTTTTCTGCTAGACATGTTTGTTGTGAAAGTTTGGCGAGGGGATGGCAATAGATTGGACCTAAGTCGAGAACTTACAATGAAAATAACAAATCAGGATAAATCCTTTCTAGCACCTCCTGCCTAAATATTGCAAGAGTATTCGATCCTCGGACGAACCTGGCTCTTATATAGATAGATCATTGCATCATTAATGAGATATCTACTTGATCAATAGAATGGTTCCACAATTTTTACGGTCGCATTGACAACGGATTTAATGTAAGTGTTCTATTTAAGGACAAAAGTAAAGTTCAATCCCAGAAGCTTGTCAAAACATGAGGTCTTCCAAGGACGAGAGCTATTCATTACAATTCATGCCAGATGGGGATCAGAACGTTTATATTATAAAGATATAAGTTTGGTTTTTAATGCATTAAAAATAACAAGCCATATATTTCCCCATTGTACCACTTGCAAAAGATTAGAGGAGAGAGAATAAGAAAGAACTTGGTCGTGTACGGTCTTAGATGTGCTACCAAAGATCGTAGTGTCATCAGCATAAATGGGTATGAATGACGTAAGGATATGATTCGGAAGATTATTGATGTAGATCAGGAAGAGAGTTTTGCCAATGATTGACCCCTGAGGGATTCCAGCTGTAATACTATGAGCTTCTGATTTCTGCCCATCAGCCACCACTCTTATGAACCCATCAAAGAGAAATGATTTTATAATTGAGAAAGTATTTCCGAATATTCCGTAGCTGGAGATGTCGTGACGTAAACCTTTATGCCGTACTCTATCAAAGTCTTTGATATGTCAATAGCAATTGCCCTAGAAACGTAGCATCTGTGGCTAATCCTGTGAGATATTACTGTAAGTGCATCTGCTGTAGATCTAGCAGAACGGAAACTACTTTGCATGTGACTAAGCAGGGTTTTTTGGCTGAGATTGGTGATTACTTCTCTATTTAACACAGATTAACATTTCGGATTCAGTGTTGTTGTAAATAGCTCATCTCGCACTAATATTTTCTTTGTCTTCTTTTGCCCTTCTCCACAAAGACTTGATAATTATCGTACATGTTATTCCGATGCTGATAGACCTAGAGTGTACCGATAAGATTTATCTAAATGCTGCAAACACAACTGTCGGTTTGTATGGTATTCATAAACTTCTAGTTCATACAATGAAGTGTTTCTTTTTTTTCCATTGCAGTAGACTAGGAATAAATCAGAAACCTCAACCCTTGTCTTATTGTTTCTCTTTGTGTAATAAATATACTGATACTGCAAGAATTAACATACAATTGTAATCGATGCAATAAGGTGTAATCATTTTCTGTGTAAATTCCTAACGCTTTTAACTCCATGATGATAGGATCACAAGTGTTTCTATTTTCCAACTCACTTAGTGAAAGTAAGAAAACTCCATGATTAATACTTGTTATCTAATGAGATTATGAAGGATGTGTCAGTAGAAAATACTAACTACTAGAAACATTAAGAGAAATATCAATTCAATTTTTTATTAATTTATTTTTACATATATAAGACAATTTTCCAGTATTAACCGCCGATTTACAAGTTGGAAAATACGGTTTAGTAAATTCAATATTTTCACTGTTACTGTAATTTATTTAAACAGTATTTTCTTTACAAAATATGAAAAAAACTACAAAATATAGTTTTACTCTCGTAATAAATATCTGTGACACAGTTAATTTAATGTCTGATAACTACATACATTTATAGATATTTTCTTTTAATAATTATTAACAAATGTTGGTACTGGTGCAGTTATTGATCCGTGCTTAAATAATAACGTTATTATTAAAAAAAAGCCATTCTTAACATTGGGAGGGGAGTGTGTTTTCTACCTATTCTGTACTTTAACCTTATAACTGAAAAAATTCATAAAACTTTAATTAAACTTGGAAATACGATTACAAATAGCGCGGATCGGTAGGTGCATTAGCTCCCAAATGTTATCTCACAATCACTAAGGATAGTTTATTATTCATAGCAGGTAATCAATTGAATTTTACCGGTGACACTTCTGTAAACTATTTACAAGAAATACTCGTCTAATTACCACAAACGTACATAATATGGCTAATTCTCAACTTGTGCCTACAACTGAAGACTAATCTCATAGGCAATGTTCTAGTGGGCATTTCAATCCTAGAGAGGATTTTGTACCTTGACTTGTAGCTACCTTCTTAGCAAAAATGTTCTTATTGTTGTGCAAGACATATAAAGGAGACTTAAATACTCCGAAAAATATGCACTTAGTTCGTATATCAATTCTAGTATTTTCGAGGCAGTTGCAGATAGATCATGTCATCAATAATTAGTGTTATACAAGTAAACGTTCATATATAAATCTTAAATATTCTTTTAATATTCATTCGACTATTACAAACAATATGTTTCATCATTATAACTTTTCTAAATATTGAATAACTTCATCGTATAAAAGATATAATTTTCCTTTTCATCAATTAATATACTTTATATAGATCTCTCCTGTACATTAATATATTATCCCTATATTGTCCCATCAAGAAATGCCACTCTGATTGCGAAGAATGTTGAGCAGAACATCTCTTATGAGAAGGCAGTTTTAATAAAATTAATTAAACGCAAAGGCCAACTTATGACGAATATAAAAACATGAAAATGCAAACTTGCAAGACGGCATTCAGTATAAAAATACATTAATCTGTTTGTACAAAGGATAGCCCTATAAAAAATGTAAACGTCCGCAGCTAAACAACGTTAATACCAGGCCTGTTTCTTTCATCATTTAAAGAAACAAAGAAGGCAAATAATTCGTTGACATCTATGCTGATGGCACTACCATAATAGGCAATACATCAGATGCCGTAAATGACAAAGTTCTGTCTGATTCTCTCTCCTAGGCTCTTAAGCGCGTGCTAATATGGGGGAAAAGGTGGCTGGTTATTTTTAATGCATCTAAAACTAAGCTTCTATTTTTAAATCATCATCGCTCTGATTCCCATCTGGGATCAATTGAAATGGATGGCTGTCGTCTTGGGGAGGCACCATGTTATGACAAACTCCTTGGATTGATCTTTACTCCTGATATGAAATGAAATACGCACATCAAATCTGTTGTCAAGGTCGCTGGACAAATGATGGGATCCTTCTAACGCTCCAGTAGATAACTCACTGCTGATGCATTTTTCTATAAAAATAAAAGCCAAGAACATACAAGGATAGAGTACTGCTGCCGTATCTTGGCAAGAGCTGCTAAAACAGCATATTCTTCATTGATAGAGTACAAAATAGACTTCGTCGCTTAGTGGGGGATGCTCTTTTTTCTTCCCTGCAACCTCTCTCAAACAGAAGAGACTTTGCGAGCCTTTCGTTGTGTTATCTCTATTTCCATTGCAAGTGCTTGTCTGAGATCTAATTTCTTCTCCCACCTCGCCAGTCTTTCACGATAAACACTTGTCTATCTGAAACCACTGTCAAAAATTTTCCCCACTCTTGTTATGTGCCAAAACCAAAACGTAGATTTTTTTTACATTGGCGTCACCACTTATCAAGGCCGATATGCCACTCAAGGATAAGGGTTAAAGAGTGTAGAGTAGTCAAAAGGACAATATAGTAATCGATAGTAATGGAAGTTCGGTAAATTTGTTAACTTATGTGGAACGGCTCATCAGAAACTTGTTCACGTTGGACTTGAAGACAACCATTTTGAGGAGAGCTTGAAAGCAGGAAAACGGATGAAAATTCCACAGGCGTGCAGTTCAAAGAAAGAAGCTTTGATCATGGAATCTCTGTTTAGGTTTAGGCACAGATAAAGAGTGGGGAAAATTATTGATAATGTGTTCAGCTAGTCTAGTGTTTCTTGTGAAAGTTTGGCGAGGAGGGACCATAGATTGAAGTTCAGTCGAACACTCTCCATGAAAATAACGATAAAGCAGAGACAAACTCGCAACATCTCTTCTGTGAGATAGAGGTTGCAGCGAAGAGAAAAGGGCAGCTCCCACTAAGCCACGAAGTCTATTTTGAACCATATCAAGGCAGGACAAGTCTTTTCTAGCAGCTCCTACCCATAAGTAGCAACATTCTTCCATCCTTGGACGTATCTGGCCCTTATATAGATAGAGAATTACATCAGCAGTGAGATATCTACGGGATCGATAGAAGGATCCAACCATTTTTCTGGCGGCCTTGACAACAGTTGATGTATGTATTCCATTTAAGATCAGGAGTAAAGGTCAAGCCCAGAAGCCTGTCAAAATATGAGGCCTCCCCAAGACGAGAGCCATTCATTTTAATTGATGCCAGATGGGGATCAGAACGTTGATGATGTAAAGAAAGAAGCTTGGTTTTAGATGCATTAAAAGTAACCAGCCACTCCTTTCCCCATTGTACAACGTGATCAAGATCAGAGGAGAGAGAATCAGAGAAAACTTAATCGTTTACTGTCTTAGATGTGCTACCATAGATGGTAGTGTCGTCAGCAAAAATGTCTAATGGAAATAATATAAATGCACGCCCGGAGAACTCTGGTCCGTTTGCCTGTTTCCCACCTTACTCCAACCTGGATGTCTTCAAGTTTAACATGAAGGATTTCCTAATTAACCTCCTCCTTAAGTAAGACACTTTATCAAATCTCCAATACAAACGTACTTCCAGACTTTGGTAAGAGGTGACTACCTTTAAAAAACACATACACACAATGTACACAAAAGCAAGCGTATATATGCACACATATACACATATATACATACACATACATATACATGCATATGCACATATATATATATATATATATATGTATATAAGTGCATACACATGCACTCATATATGCATACAATTACAAACACAGTCATAGACATACAGAAATAAAATACATATACACAAATCTTAAAAAGATATAAAAATATAAAAGATATAAAAAATATATAAATAATAAATTAAATAATAATAATAGTAATGATAATAATAAATTAAGATAAAACTGGGATATATACGTATGTATAATCTACTATACGAGTTTAGTACAAAATATATCACATATATCCGCATGCACGCAAGTACATGTGCATATATGCACATATACATACAGTCATTATTATATTTATTGGCACAGTTCAATAAAAATCATGGGTTGTTATTAAAATCTCTAAAAATTGTCAGAATAGAAGGTTTTTATATAGTATAATTTGTATTTTGAACTGCTCTTTCCGATGCAACAATTAGATTTCAAAAATATTTAATACAAACGAGACATCTAAATTACCGTGTTCAAAATTATTGGCAAGGTTTATTATTTTAATCTATTACCAGTATGATTGCAACCAATTACATGTTTGACATGGTTTTGTTACTTTTTTTTGTAGACGTATTATGCTATTTTAATGTTAATTTAAAATATATTTTCTTTTCCAGATAATTTTTAGACAAGGTTTGCTTTGAATTTATTTAAATCAAGGAATTTTCGTTAGGGTTAAGAGTAAAAACCACGGCGAAAATCCCAGGAAGAATGCGATAGCGTGTCATTCCAATGGAGAGGGGTATGATAAGATTTATACGAAGCTAAACCTTCCAAAATCCACCGTGCGATCTATCGTAAAGAAGTTCAAATCACGTTCTTAATTTGGAAACTCGGGTAGATAAAGACTACAGTCCGCAAGAGTAGGCGAAAAATAGTTTGACCTGTCAACCGAGACCCAATGATCACTATGGAGCGATTGTAAACGAACGTAGAAGCTCTGGAGTGAATGTGTCTTGACGCACAGTCGGTAGAATTTAGAAGAAATCTGGTTTGAAAGCATGTTATCCGAGGAAGGCAACCTTATGGGAACCTGTGCATCTGAAAGCAAGGCTTTAGTTCGCAAAGCGACATATTGATAAAGATGCTGCCTTCTGAAAGCATGTTATATGGTCCGACGAAACGAAATTTGAGTTAATCGGCTATGTTTGCGTGTTTTTTTTTTTTTTTACAGGAAACCTCGCGGAGCCTTCTTGCCTAAGAACACCATACTAACTGTAAAACGCCCAGGAGGCAGTTTGATGTTTGGGGGTTGCTTTGCTGCCACTGGACAAGGACGACTTGTAACGATCACAGGACTCATGAATTATTATTATTATGTTTATTATTATTATGTTTAAATCCCGAATGAAAACCTGAAAGACTCTGCTAGGGGGCTTCCGCTTAGTCGAAGTTGGTGGTTCATGCAAGATAATGACCCAAAGCATTCGGCCAATCTTACTAAGAAATGGCTTGAGAACAACAATATCAATGTTTTGGAGTGGCTATTCCAGCGCCCGAACCTCAATCCCGTTTAAAATTTGTGGAGGATTTTAAAATTGAGGGTAATGGAGAGGAAGCCTATGAATCTCGCTCAGTTAGAGGATTAGAGTCAGTAGGAATGGGCTGATTTTTTCTGTTGAAGAATGCTACCAGTTAGTGGAAAACTGTAATAAACGACTACAACAAGTAATTAAGGCTAAAGGTCATACAATCCATCATTATAATTACGGTGCCAATACATTTAAACGAATGGATTTAGAAATATCGTTGTAATTTCTCTAATATTCATTTTTGTTGAAATTCGATTGTTGAATTGAAATAAGCAGTTCAAAGTAGATATTATACTTTGTGATTTCCTTTTATTTAATGTTTTTAAAAGATGTTTAAGACCAAATTGTTTTTTCTATTGGATCGTGGCAATAATAAATATGATCCTAACTGTAAGTGTATATCTGTACAGACATTGACGTAATTGTACACAAACACACACTCACGCATACACATACATAAAACATATATATGCACACACAGTTGCATATACAAGTGCATACCCACATATACACGACTACACATGAACACATATACGTATATATATATATATATATATATATATGATCCATGCATACAATCACCTATACATATCCACATAAATACATATAAGTACAAACATACACATAAATATATACACACATATACCTATACCTACACACATACATGACCCACAAATGCATATAGACGTACATACACACCCATACGCATAGATGTGAGGACCAAGTAAGTGCCCTTAAGTTAGTAAAAGAAAAGTAAGCGAAGAAGGCGTATTTATATTATGGTATTTTAAGTGTACCCGTATAAACGCATAAATACGTAGGTGTATTGGTAATATAATTTATTTACGAGTAATATGTATACAGGATCAAGGGTAGTTTTATGGAGGTTAAATATTTTATTTATGACCCTAGGTTGAAGGATTTCATTTTAACTATATAATAAAATGCATTATAAATCACTCAATGTCAGTACTTATATGGGTATATCTATATAATAAGATCCATACACATGCATATAAATACAATATTTTCCAACAAACTGGGTAAATTGTTTTTGGAATAGGTGTGTAAATTTTACTCAAAAGGGAAATGGACGTAGATTATTAGGTAATTCTATAGTAGAAAGATAAGTGGGGTTGAAATTAGAAATATTCAAATGTATAGATTAATCTGTTGGGGGTAGGTTGAATACGTAAGGAAGGAACTGGTATATGAAGAATGGGGTAAGAGGGTTCCAGTATGTAGATACTACAGTCATTAGTTGTATGTGATAGATGGTTGTAGTGGGTGTAGGTTTTTTTTTTTAGATTAAAAAAAAAAAACTTTTCTTGGGAATTTTTCAGACAGTGCATCATTGCTAAGGAGGTGGGATTTGTAATGCCGACAGTTTATGGTAGTTTCGCGTTTCCTATCAAGTAATATATTTTTATCTTTAAAATAAGATATATAAATTGTTCCGTTTAGGCAAAGGAGGAATGGAGAATTTAAAGATTTATATATGCGAGACTTTTTGAGGATTTCCCAGGGAATGGTTGGTGTAAAGTTATTTTTATTAGATGTAGACAGTGGAAAGTTTTTGAGGTTTTGTTGCATATATATATATATATATATATATATATATATATATATATATATATATATATATATATATATGCATATGTGTGTGTGTATGTACGACATAATACCATTAACAAAACAACTACACTCATATCACCGAAATTTGAAAATGTTAAGCACAAATCGGCGATCATTCGGGAATTTTAAGCGTCGTATGTCCTTTGTAATTATGTGGGCATTGTTTTTCGTCGTCCCGGACCTCGCTTGAACCTAGCATAATACAACGTCGACTCAGCAAAGGAGCGGTTGATTATCACGCAACTCATGCCCAAACAATACAACGTAAGTACCCTTAGAAGATGTATCCAAAGTTCTTCAAAGCTGGAGTGCAAGTAATCTGTCCCTTTCTTCCCCAGCTTCATTTGTTGACTTCATTTTTTATTTATATTTTTTTTACCGTAAATATATATATATATATATATATATATATATATATATATATATATATATATATATATATATACAGATCCCGCACAGATAGATAGATAGTTTGGATATATATTTAGATAGATAGATAGATAGATATAGGGAAATAGAGGGATGGAGAGAGAGAGGGAATATTTTTTTGCATATAATATTTGATTTATTTATTTTCAGTTCTCCAGAGTAATTTGGAAGGGAAATAGGCACACATCCATTTTAAGTTATATATATACATATATATATATATATATATATATATATATATATATATATATATATATATATATATTACAGAATATACTATAATAAAATATTGTTAGCATAGTTTAAGGATCGTTATATACTGAATGATGTGGATCCTTATTTAACATTAAATATTGACTATAATCTCGATTTTGACATTACTTTATCAGCTCTTTAACGAATCATGTAAATGGATGCTTACACGTAGTTAAATTCATTAAAAATATCATACATCTCTGTTGTCACTATTTATTTACTCGTAGGTGTTTGCATTACAACCTATTTATATATGTGCCAGTCTAAAGAATATATCTTTCAAAACGCTTCAACATTATCAGATAACACTCAACGGACTGGTAGTCGTGGCGATTCGGCCGAGAATTACCACAGAAAAGTAGGACGTGCACAACAGCTTGCGGTCTTATGATAAGTAATTGTAAACAGATTGTAACACTGGACAAAAAAATCAATATATTAATACTGCTGTAAAAGTTTACGAAAGGATATGACGGGTTTCCTGCCTCCGTCATTTGAAGCGCTTTGTACACGTTCTAATGGGCGGCACAACGATAATGTTTTTATATAAATCAGGTTTTTCTAAATGTATCAAATTTTTAATAGCATAGCTTACACTTTTTAGCCAAGGGTATATTCTCTATTAGCGTTCAGTAATACATGCATATGCATATATATATATATATATATATATATATATATATATATATATATATATATACTAATTCATGCGTGCATATATGTTTGTTTTAAAACAATGCCTACAAAATTCTTCTGCCGTTTTTTTTTTTTGTGGACAGACATGGAATTTAAGATATAGGGACATCGATCTCATGCGAATGTTTATATTTCAGATTATAGCTCGGAAAACGGTGGAAAATTATAAAAATTTAAAAAAACGGAATTATGAATATGCATGCTTAACGTAATAACTATAGGTGTATAATCCATTTTAGCTTAAGTGTCTTCAAGGTCTGATATTACAGTAAAGGAAATTCTAAAACATGATCTAACATTTTGGTTTCGGTTCTCGGTTGGGCGCACGAGTCATTTTTCAAACATTACTAAGTATTTGATATACTTTAGTATTAGTATTAGTATTATGAATATGAAATCTGCATTAACAATAATATATTTTATCCCCCAATACTAATGTGTTTATATATATATATATATATATATATATATATATATATATATATATATATATATATATATATATATATATATAATATTTACTAATAGGATTGATAATTTAAAAATCAAATTAGAATTAAATTAAACAATCTGTTTCAAAAGGAGGAACAACAACAAAATCAATAATTTGTACGATCGTTTCGGAAAACAATGTTTTTATTGTGGTAGACATTAAGCTGCGGACAATACTTTTTACATATAGTGTTTTTAACAAACAAAGTTTCCTCATCAGCAAAATATTGGGAAGTGTTTTTAGTATATGTAAAAGACACCATAAATAAACCTAGCAGTAAAAGTAAAGCAGATGTATCTGAAAAAAATTAAATGGGTTTACTTGATGAGAAAATTAATATGGGTTAAAAATAGAAATAAAATTGAGTAAAATTATAAATCTTAATTTGGTTTAAGTACAACATTATAGTAATATATTTCTAATAAAACTCATAGACACATATATGCATATACACATATATATACAATATATATATATATATATACAATATATATATATACATATATATATACATATATATATATATATATATACATATATATATATATATATATATATATATATATATATATATATATATATATATATATATATATATATATATATAAACTGTTTTATGACACGCAATTCGATTCCCTTCAGGGAGGTTCAACCAAGAATAATCTGAAGACAATGCACTCAGGATCAGTTAGTTCACGTATGATAGCCCTTTGGGAAGAATAATAGCTATAGTCATATGTAAGACATATAATAGGCTTGCCAAAAAGATCTACTACACACGTTTTTTCTGCTACGGGATAACTTGAAATGTTCTGTCAACTGTGGATATATGTGAGAAAAATTAACGAAAATCCCATAAGACATGTTTTTTTCCCCTTGGCTGTATGATGAACACAATACTGTGGGTAAACTTTTCAACTGATTGTAATATTATGTTTTTCAAGTCTAATGTAAATAATGTTTGTTTAGCCGTCGTTAATATAATAAATTTCTACCAATTTTACACTATTTCTGATTATGTGGTCTTACGATGTACCTATCAGGTGTTAACCATTACCGTAAAGTAGAGTCCTAGCGGTAATAAGTTGTGAATCCAAAGAATATATATATATATATATATATATATATATATATATATAGAGAGAGAGAGAGAGAGAGAGAGAGAGAGAAAGATAGATAAGGTTATATATATATACATATATATATATATTTACATACATATACCTACTTGATTTACTCACATAAAATTAATATAGGAAAGTATAAATTTATGCGTCAACCTAAAGCATTTACTTCAAAAGTGGTCAATACGTAGGTAGAGCTAGTTAGGCGAATAAGCCTGAAGATCCTAAAGTGGATGAAATACGGAACATTCAGTGTAGCTTAATCGTTATATATATTTTATAACTATATATATATATATATATATATATATATATATATATATATATGCGCGTGTGTGTGTATTTGGTATTAAAATAAAACGCTGTGTTCAACGTGAATTTAAATTCATATATTTTTCCAAAGAAATCTATACAAGTAGTCAATTAAAAATAAATAATTATGGCAATCTTGGCACTCATAGGTTTAATTGAAATAATTATTCCAAATCACTTGAGGAATGCAAAATGCAAAATCGATATACATGATTTTAAGGCGGCCGGAAACTCACACCCACAAAACGCTTACCCGAAAAACCTGGACCCGGAAAACTCATTCCTTTTGCAAGGTAGGTAAACTGGTAGTTTATATAATAAATGCCGAATGAAAACATATTAATGGCTGTTCCTGAAGATAGTATTGTTTTTAAAGCGAATACGCATCGCATACTATTCTTTAAAAATTATTTTTAACTCTTGTTTTAATAAAACAAACTTGACCACGGAGGCAAGACACGAAAAACAAAACCATATAATCCTTTTAAAAATGTACTTTCGTTATAACGAAACAAAAATAAAGTGAGAAAACGTTTACGCATTGTCAAAGAAAACAGTTATTTTAATTAGAAGATTTTTTTTTTTAAACTAATCTTGTGCTATTACGAAACAACACAAACAACAGGCACTTATGTATTTTTAGTATCGCGCTGAAAGTATAACGTCATTATTTCGAAATTCATTCTTGACATAGGGGAGGGGATGATATCGTTTCAGGTCTATTTCGGGGGTACTTCTGGAGTATGCAAACGGGGGCTATGGTAAGGATTATATAACTTCATTGTATTCTTGGTCGAATAACGCGGAAAAATGAGAAACAAACAAGATGTGTTTTTTTTTCCAAACAGAGAACAATATTTGAAAACCAAAACATTTATTGTATAAAAATGTATCAATATATGATTGTAAACACCTTTAGTTAAATGTCTGCGTAAGAAAATATAAGTTTAATAAAGCAACTTTGTAATAAAGACAACGTTGGATTTTTGTAAAGTGAAATACCTTTTTTTTTTCGAACAAATAATTTGAATGAAACATTTTTTTTTATTAAAGTAGCTTTGAAGGATCAACAACAAATTAATAATTTAAATCTGTTTTTTTTCTTTTACTGGTACGCGCCGCCTGACGACAGTTTAGTTAAATGAGCGAAGAATAGATGGCCGCCACCCTAAACCGACACAAGTTCTATTTGTTGTTTCGTGAACATAAAATAGTATTAGAATTAAATTAATTTTTCGATATTTCACAAAGTCGCTGACTCTACGAGAATGTTTTATTTAATCATTACTCCCTCAGAGCGTTTACTTAAAATGTCTTCGTATATATAACACATACTTTACTTTTAATCGCTAGTGTATTTATTGTATCTTTTTGATATATTTATTTGAGTAAATTTGATTCATACTTTAATTTCGTGCTTGTTTTTATTTTATTATAATGTCATGTTATTTAATTTATTCTACACTAAATATCATCTATGTTAAATTATTTTTCATACATATACAAACAATGCATTTTCTCTCTTTTTGGGGAGCTCAAATAGTACCTTCAAAATTTTTCGTGATTAAATAAACTAAAGAAAATCTATTGCGCATGCGCTTTGAGGGAGCAATCAGTAAATAAAAATACCGTTTACGCAGAAGTATAACATGTTTTATGAAAGATATTTGTTTATTATTTGATAATACAGGACTTGTTTTCTGTTTTTTGTTAGATTCGGTATGACACAAGGAATGTTAAAAACTAAACTATTTTTTTTTATAATTATATGGTTTCGTTTTTTTTCGTATCATCAGTTTGCTTTCGATATGGAAGCAAGTGCCTATCGTGTAGATATCTCTGTGAGTAGAATTATTTATTCCTATATTGTTTCCTTTTATTACTTTATTTATTATACTATATTTTAAATATGTATATATACATACATATATATGTATTAACATATATATATATAGTTGTTTCATTTTTTATATACTACATATCAAATTATTAACGAGTATATATATTTTTAAATATTTAAGGAACGAGTGATAAATAATCCATGAAACGTTGGGAAAGTGCTTACAATAATATTCAGCTACTTAAATCACAAAATAAAAGTCTTTAAGTGACGCCTGATAGTCATCAACTACTTTTGTGAATTTGTCTTTTGTGATCAGTCTAATTTTTTTAATGACAGTACTAACCTATGTCCGCATGTATACAAATTCTTTTTTATTTACATCATTATACAGGATTTCGGAATCTGAGGTTCCTGAATATAGTGCTAGTCTTGTAATAGAATTAAGTAGTTGTTCAAAGCAGAAAAATAAACAAAAAAAAAAGATGGCAGCATCAATTCAATCAGATTAGCGAACCTATGGCAGAGAATAGGAATATCTGTTGATTTCACTGTGCCATCTTATTAAGGAGGTTTAAAAAGAAAAAAAACAAAATATGGCCTTAACATATTTATTGAAATACTTTTCAAACATTAAATGAACTATGACAAATTCTTACAACACAACAACTGCGTAGCAAATTCGACGTTCTTATAATTAGTGGAGAATATGCGATCCTTTTTTATGAATTACTTGTAAAAGACGTTAGGGCCCAGAATTAGTCAATTTTGTGATTTCGTCAACAGTTATTACTCACGATACCTCTTGAAGGGCATCGCACAACTCAACTTTACTCTTAAATTGGTGTACACTTGTATAAAAACGTCGCTTTATTATACTTCAAAGGTTAACAATTAGGTTCAAATCTGGTGAATTGGCAGGCCACTTCCGTTGTGCAGACAACCCCAATTGTTACAAGTATTCTTTGCTTTTGTTTGCTGCATACAAGATAGCATTATCTTGCATAAAATAATGATTATTCGGAAAGTCAACCTTTGCTTATTCAGCCATGAATGAAAGTGGTCTTTCTGAAAAGCTATGTAAGCATTTGAAGTCATTTTTACGCCGTCTGGGACTCTCCATGGGCCCACTAAATTACCTTCGATAATATTAACACAAATCAGTATCCAACCAATGCCTTGTTGGCGCCTTAAACGCTGGTTACGGTCTCATCAATATAGGACCCATCCCTTACTCCAACCATCTGGGCCTTCAAGAGTTACACGCACTTGATCCGTAAATAAAACTTTAGAAAAATCCGTTATCATGTTGTCTTCTGTCCATTTCAATCGGTTTGCATGTGATGTTGCTTTAATGGAGGCTTTGTCACAGGCTTAACAGACTTTGCCACTTCTTTCAGAAGACAGCATCGAGCATTTATTGAGACATTCTTCAATCCGGCTTTGTCGAAGACTGCTCGACTTTTATGCACAGAGATCTTAACAACTTCACGTTTAATTTGGAGTAGATAACGGCGTGAAATAACTCTAGATTTAGCTTTATCAGCTCTCTTGTACGTAGGGTCTATGACAAAGTTATTCGCAGTTTCATGGAAACTTCCTACCATTTTGGGGGTAGTTTTACTTTTGCTTTGTCTTCTGTAATAGTATACTTTTCAGAACTACTTAAACTACATTTACGACACATATTCTTGACGATACAAACTGTCTTGTTAATAATTTTAGACACCTCAAAGACCGTGAATTTAGCAATTACGATGGCAAGTTGTGTACATTGCAGGAAGTGTACGAAACTTTCACAGTACGCGTAGCTCAGCATTGCCAACGTTTCCGAAGCTGTTGATACGAAACTACCGCTAAGTTTCTGACACTGGTAAAAAAATGGTATCTCGTGAATAATTTGACACGCAGTTTATATTATTATTATTATTATTATTATTATTATTATTATTATTATTGTTGTTGTTGTTGTTGTTGTTACAGGGTGCCCCTTGAAAACAAACAAAAGGTAAATGGAGGCCATCTAGATCATATGCTGTAGAACGGAGAAAAATGCTAAATACCCTAGTGTTTTGATGGGATATTTTTAATTTAATAAACTAGTTATGACCAAAGTTTCATTTAATTCGGACAAAACACTATGAAACGGGGCCTAAGTAGAGTTGGACCCGTTTTTTTAGGGGGGATCACCCGGTATTATTTCTCGATTTTTCAATATGAGCGCGTCTTAACTTTACGAATATGTAAAACGCAGTCTTTGAACATTTAACGACATGCTCAAAGCTGTTGTACATAACAGGAACCACTATATTATAAGCACCATTTTTATTCTATTGAGCAGTTTAGTTTAATGCTAATCGGATAATCGGTCATGGAATCAGTGAAGACGGGTCGACATGCAAAAAAGACAAAAGAAAAAGGCATCACAACGGTAAGACATTTCTCCTGACGACTCGATATCATCTGGAGAACGATATAAAATATAAAGTACCCTCTAGAATTATGATTATATACAAGTCTACCAGTGAATATCCTAAAGAATAAATGGAATACTTCAAGAAAAATCGATAAACACCAATATATACAAGTCCACAAGAAAATTAATTAAAAAAGAGAAGGCTCTTAAACGGCCCCTTTTCTCTACTGGTAAACGAATTGAACTTGAAGCCGAAATGGATAACTTCACAAGTTTAAACAGCTAGATAAACATCATTATATATAAGCCTACAAAGTAAGTTGTTTCTTTCAAAACAAAACATCTGCTGTTCTTCGCTCGTATGATGGCGAGTTTCTGCTATTGTTCTGATAATAATTTTATTCTTTTTATTCCATTACCGATTTCGATTAGATTTATACGACTTATTAATTAATTTTGTGTAATACATATAGAAAAACAGTAAAATAAATAGCTAAAACAGCGTATTGGCAACATTTCAATTTATTGCTACTAAATACGTTAACATTTCCAACAGTATCAAAACATATGTTTATTCACACAACTACATGTCCACCTTGTAAAACGACATATATACATATATAATTAAATTGCAGTGTGAATTTCCATGAAACATCCCACTCCAAGAAAATCGAACACGCTAGCGTTCAATTAGACGCTTTCTATAAGGAGCTTGATGACTTTACGTAAGTCGTCAACACACAAAAGACGTTTAGTTCTCGCTCTTTATGTATACCATGACATGTTGAGTTACATTAAACGTTACGATCCCCCCCCCAAATCTCAACATACGTTAATGCAATGTGCAAATATCTGCGCCACTAATAACCAAAATACCCAGAACCCCAACGTTATTCCTGCGGTCTTAGTCTCTTTCAATTTGCATTCTTGTTCCCGTCGTGTTAGCGTCTTTTTCTTCACTACTGATGAGAAACTGATCTGTTTCACGATATTAGAAATAGAACGAACTGAGATTTCAAATAACACAAACTCATGTACGGATCATAAAATTCCTTTGGTCTCTATGTGTGGAAAACGCTTAACCGTCTGAAGGTTTTAACTTACATTTAAGTCGTTTTTGAAAGCTGCTTTGTCCTAGGTTGACTTAATTTAATATTGTTTAGTTACGTGATTAAATCTGTCGTTTACTTCGACTAGCTTAAACTGCAGAAAAATCATAACAATTTATAGAAGTGTTTATTAACTAACTTTAAATACTATAAACCGTCCAAAAGAGATGGACGCTATCTTTACTTCGAGGTAATATACCAGAAAAAAACCCTTTAAAACACAGTTGGTATTATGATTTTACATACGCTTTAATTATCTAAAAATAGCATACACGTTCTTCTTAGTAGCCACACTTATTTATGCATTTTGTCAGAGATTAAGTGAAGCGTATACCTTTCAGATGGGCGTGCATGTCATACGTTGCTTATAAGTGTCCTACAGCATCAGTTTTGTCAATTATTTTTTTTTAAATCCCTCAGGTAATAAATGCATATATTCTGTCATTATAAAACTTTTGAATGTGTAATCCCATCTGCCTACTCTGATAGAAAAAATGTATGATATTACATGTACAACTTCCTGCCAACAAATGGATTTTGAAACGAGCTAATACAAACAAATAATAATGGTTAAATCTTTCTCACCACAAGATATATATTAGTAATAATTCGATACGAATAATTCCATATGTCTCCGGCTCTAATTTCAAGTATTTACACTTAAGGGCGCAGCGGTTTCGTAATTGAGAAATCAAACGATGTGGAAATTATTGATTTCATGTTAAACTGCAACCGAATTATTTTCCTGGCAAATAAACACCTACTTTCAATTTTAAACCGCTTTTCTATTTTGAACATATTACAGGGGATCCGTAATTAAATAAGAATATCAAACGATTTAATTAAGAAATTGACGATTTCAGCAATTTGGATGACTACAAATCATGAAATCATGGCACAGTGCTTGACGCCTATTTGATTCCGGATACCGCTAGGTCTCACTTCAAACTTCTCTGTCTCTGTCTCTCTCTCTCTCGTTTTTTTTTGTTTTTACACTACCCCCTTTCTCTGTCTCGGTCTCTCTCCTTCTCTCCCTCTCTCTGTCTGTCTCTCTCTCTCTCTATCTCTCACTCTCTATATATATGTGTGTGTAAATACATATATATGTATATACATATATATATACATATATATATATATATATATATATATATATATATATATATATATATATAAATTGGTGTGCAAGCATGGAGGGTGGAACATGTTCTGTATGGAATGGGTATCAAAAAGTTTTCCACAATTCCAGGTTTTTTATGTTTTCATTTTCTATGTAGAGAACGCCTATTTTTAATCAAATAGATTGATTGTTTGTATGAAACGTGGATTAATCACTAGGAAAAACGTTTATATGCCGACACAACCTGTTAGTGCTGAATGCATTGTTGTCTACACATTTCTTTAGACTACATGTTGTGTATTTAAGTAATATTTTCATATAATAATTTGAATTTAAGTTTAAGCGCACAATTGTTTATGATGTATCATTTGGTCTCTGAAGAAGAAACCTTGCATTTTAACTTGCTAATGATCAGTAAATAACATTTCTCTGGATTTATACACCAGTTTAGTCTGCATTTCCGTTAATAAATCTTCGGAAATTCGCCTGTGATTTTAGGCTGGATAAGAGTTTTATATTGAGCAAAATCTATTTATTCTTTTATCAACTTAATTTCCTCGGATCTAAATTTTCGATATGAATCTACATATCCCGATACGAAATCGATCTAAATTCCAAGACACAGAAATACATTTGTCTTCAATTTTAAAGAAATAAACCCCGCATTTTCGGAGATGTACCTAACGAATACGAGCACATATACACAAAATGGCACTAATAAACAAAAGTTAACTCAGCAAATAAACAACGTCTCAACTGAAACAATTATCTAGAGAACAAGAAGTTTGAATTCCCGAGTTCAGATGTGTAATTTAGTCTCAAGTCTAGACATGCTGGTTTGTGATATTTTTTTATATGTACCGGTGCTTGATTGAAGAAATGATTATATCTAAACGTAAAGCGAAATTTATATATATATATATATATATATATATATATATATATGTATATATACATATATATACACATAAACTTTTTTATATATACATATATACTATGTGTAGATATTCATATATATATATATATATATACATATATCTATATACACACATATACTTATGTGTGCATATTATCATATATATATATATATAGTCTAAAGAAGCTTTAAATAAAAAATATAAATATATATATATATATATTATAAATATAATACATTCATACGTACGTGCACACACACACATATATATATCAATATATATATATATCAATATATATATATATCAATATATATATATATATATATATACGTTATGAATACACATTGTTATACCTATTTACTATGCCTCCCCACGGGACAGAGTTAGACACCAGGGTCGTTTTTTAACGTGGAGAAAAGGTACAAAAATAAAAATTGTCTCAGTCGTGAAGGACCTCTCCTCCATCGAAAGAGAACAAGAAACAGAAGTGCAGCATCTGAAGAACAGATACTACACTTTGATCTTGTCCCGAAGACACATTGTTATAAATAGAAATGATTGAATCGTAATAATTTCCAGACATAAATTTACTTTAAAGACAAATCTACTATAAATCTCTGAAGAGAGAACTTCAATAGAAACCGGCATCTCAAAGAAATATTTTGTAAAACTCCATAACAACAATAATTCTTGATTATATTGAAATTCTCCGCAGTAAAATTAAAAACTATATCCAAATATATTCCTTATTGGTTATATCTTACATTTAACTCTTCATGTTTTTACCTGTTAATAATTAATAACATTTGTTAAACTAATAACAATGTAGAACTATTTATAATGAGTCTATGGTTACTAAATATAACCCTTTATGTTTAACTCTCTTCGGGTTTATGAATTTCAATCAGATTGATATATACACCAGGCTAATTTGCTACATAATCTCTATTGCACCGGTTACTAAGCAGACAATATACCATTAACAAAACAGCTACACTCATATTACCGAAATTTGAAAATGTTAAGCACAAATCGGTGATCATTCGGGAATTTTAAGCGCCGTATGTCCTTTGTAATTATGTGGGCATTGGTTTTCGTCGTCCCGGGCCTGCGCTTTAACATAGCATACTACAACGTCGACTAAGGAAAACACACCAATATGTCCCCTGTGCGTCATGAGTATGTTTCTGGAATCTGTGTTAAACTGAGCAGTAGTTAACGACCTCAGAAAAAATAACCTGCTTAATGACATGCAATAGGGTTTCCGTTCTGCTAGATCAACCGAAGATATGCTAACACTTATATCTCATACGATTAATTAATTTTTCGACGGAGACTTCCTTTATAGGGCAATCGCTCTTGATATATCAAAGACGTAAAACCCGTATGTGATAAATGTCTACTCAACAAGATCTTCGGACACGGTGTAGCTGGAAATGCATTTTCAATTACTAAATAATTTCTCTTTAATCGAGTCATAAGATTTGTGACTGTTATGCAAAAATCAGGAGCTCACAATATTAATGCTGGACTCCCTCAGAGGACCATCGTTGGCATAACATTTATCTACTTTAATGGCCTCCTAAATCACATTCCCAAATTATTCGTAGACATTAATTTTGACGACACTACTATCTATGGAAACACCTTGTAACGCCGTCAAGGAATAGGTTCTCACTCAATCTTTCTCCACTGACGTTGATCATGTGGCGTAACGTGTAAATAGATTGTTGGTAAATGTTAATGTATCTAAAACCAAGCGTCTATTTATACACCATCTGGTTACTTCTGGCATCAATTGAAATGACTGCTTCTCCTCTACAGTAGTGTCAAAGTTTTTACAAGCTCCTGGGTGCTCTCTTTACTCCTCATTTAAAATAGAACACGTACATCAAATCCGTTGCCTAAGCTGCTGGAAAATTGTGGAATCGTTCTATGATTCAAGTAGATATCTACATGCGGATGCAATCCTCGATCTTTATAAGTGTCAGGTACGTTCAAGAATCGGGGAATGTTGCCTCATCTGGACAGGCGCTGAAAAATCCAGGTTATTCTGCTTTGAGAGAGTTTAATTAGACTAGGGTGCTTAGTGGGGGTGTTCTTTTCATTTTCTGCAAAATCCTTCCACTAAAGAGACGTTGAGAGCATGTCTTTACATATCGTTATTTTCAGGGCAAGTTCTCGTTTGGGCTCCGATCTATGTTCCTCTTGGATTGTGCCATTCACTTTAGTCATATAATTTAACAAATTTCTACTATTTACGATCAGTGCAACAGGGTCCTGTTCACTATTGTGCGCTCACAAACACTTATCCTTGAGTAACCTCCTGACCTGGATGGGTGATGATTCTCTTTATATAACGAGTTCAACCTACTTAACATGCATTTTCTCATAGTAATATAGTAATTCTTATATTAATATCACAGAAGATTGTCAAATCAAACGAAAATGGTGTTCTTCCTTTCATTATCTGGTGTGTTCCATTTGTTTTAACGTTTTTATGTCTATCTTCGTTTGGTTGTAGTGATATAGAAAACTACTCTGAGGAACATGACTCTGGAATTTCACCCTTATGAGAATTTTTCGGATTAATAGATGAAGATGTGTATGCATTAATATTTATAAGCGCCCGCTCTTTATTGCAAAATATTTTGTGATTAGTCGATGACTTATGACCTGTTCAAAATTAAATTTCATAATCAGTGATAGTAAATGAAAATGTGTAAATTGCATCATAATTTCTGCTAAAATATAAAAATGAAGTTTTGATAGCTTGAATGAGGAACTCATTTATTGATGTACTTGAATGATTTTACATGATATGAATGCCCGTTCATCTTTAGAATAGTGAAAATTTTATTCTAGCTAAAGATAGGTCGTCGGGAATTTCATACCGGATTAAACTAATGGAATTCCGAATAAAACTGATGATAAAAATGTACGAAGGGGATTGGGAAATGAACGAAAATATTATCCCATATTGATTAATTGAATATGTGGTTCGAAAGCTTTCAATATTCGTAACTACACGGGACGATGTTTAAAGGAAAAGATGAAAGTAAAACATCCAAAGGTTTTAACATATAATGAAAGAAAAGTTTTGTTTATACTATAAATAGAAAATAATATATAATTAGAAAAGTATCGTCTAAGTCTATCCAAAATATAAACTAATTCGATGTAGGGTACGTAGGCGTTTGCATTTCGTTCGTGATAGAGAATTCACCCTTGTTGATATAGAATGTTAATCGAAATAAAGAGAGTGCTTGCAATTTTAAATTATTTCAGTGAATTACAATCTGAAAAAGAATAGTTCACACATGCGTTTCTAACCTTTGACTTATTCGCGGTATTTTTCTTGCTTACATAAACTACTGATAGAGTAACATAAAGATTCCGTATTGGAAGTTAAAAATTGTAGCAATACTTAATAATCAGTTTATCCGTACGAAGTTCGAAAAAGGTTTGCTCTCTCAATATCGGGTTGGATAAATAGGTATGTGTGAACTTGTGTGAAAATTTAATGCACATACGCGTAACATATTTTAAGGGCATATTTATTGTTTTGCTAATGTTTTTTGTAACAAGGGCGATCTTTTGGCAGTTTTGGACAAACACCAACGGACAATATCAGAAACCCCGCTATAATGTGCGTACACAATATATAAAGGTCTGCTTGACTTTGTTTATAGTATGCAGCCCACATGACATCAGAACAATATATCAGAGTGACTCACCAATAAAAAAAATACGTAGTACGCATTCGACCAAAAGTCTCATGTGCCAAAAACTGCACTCATGAGATTTAATGTAAATTTATACAAAAGTGAGGATTGTCGCTCCCTAAAGGTTAGATTTGAAGAAAACACTATAGTTATGAGACGGTGAGGGATGTTGGAAAATCAGGTCTAGCTGGGCCTAGCATATATAGGAATTAAAATAAACATTCCCTTTATGGAACGAGGTCAAAATAATTGATAAGTATGCAAGATAGAAAATTAGACAATTTAAAGAAGCGGCACAAAAATATACTATGCAGACTCTCTAACTATAAAAAGGAACAATTGTATAACCTCCGCTTTAAATCTCATGAAAGATAATACCCCGTCAAACTTACAGAGCCAACAATATTTATATACACATCAATAAACCACGACGACAAAAATCAGAAAAAAAACAACACCAAGAATGCAAAATTATCTACGGAGCTAATAACTATTTTTCTCTTTTTTTCCAAATGGTGACTAACATGCCTTACTACGTTCGAATGAATATCGACGGAAACGTTGCAAAAATATCACTCAAGATTAGAACAATGGTCAGATCGAAACATGTAAAACAAATAGATAATTTTACAATATTATTAATTTGTTTGATACAGCGGTTATAATTTATATCGCTGGGTTGCCTCAGAGATTCTTTGATTCTGCTAATGTTATTTCTTTCTGTATATGTGCACGCAAATGTGTTTCCCTGCAGAGATATTCGCCAGTCTTACAAATATTTTTGGATGCATCCAATTTAATTTTTAAAACGCCAAATATTATCTTAACTTTATACACATTTTTTTTTAATTAAGTCGATCATAACCACATTGAATGAAACACAGATTCTGGAATGATCCTCTTAATTACATATGTTAGTTTCCGATAATTTGATAATATTAGGTTATTTGTATGTCTTTATTTCTACGCATAAAAATCAAATAATCAGGAATCTTTATGAAAATATTCAGCTGTTCCATGACTATAATCGAAAGGACAGTTCGAATAATTAATGGATAAACATATATCTGAACAAGACAAATACACAAACAATCAAAAGGTTTACCTTCACATCAGAATGTGCTAACACGCACATATGTACACATACAATACATTCATTCACAATACAGATTTATTTCTCTATTTCATTCAGACAGACGAACATTTGATTTATTGGAACCGCCTCCTAACTTATGAGAGATATCTATGTAGAGATATCAACGTGTACGATTAAAAACAGAAGAAAGAGACACAGAGAACCCATTCTGTTTGCTTGAATCTTAATATAAATATGTACATCTCTGATGAAGACAAGTGTAGAAATATCTATTTGGCATTTGCACAATATTTTATAATGTACGGAGAATATATCTTCGCTCGAAAAATAGTGTCAAGTCTATGAATGATGAGTTAGAATATTGATCAGTATTATGGATCGAAATATCGAAATACCCAAGTAGAACTAGCATTGATATTCGTAACCAATAACATGAAAAATGTTGTTAAGATTTATTCAAAACAGCACATATTTTTTTAAAATGTGTCTCTTTTCACTTAATATGTAACACAGTACATTAACGTTTTTTTTTTTTAAAAAGGAAAAGCACAATTGTTAGAATTTCAACAATAAATAAAGATAATACAAATAAATTGTATTATTCAGGCGAAGTTAATTCTAATGCAAGCATCTATTCACATGGAATGCAAAGCTATTTCCCTATGCAATTGCATATAACGGATACGGACTTAAGTGAGAGTGCGATTTTAGAACGACGGACATATTTACGTAGTTCACAACAATAACATACTCGTCTGTCAGTTATTGGTCTACAGAAATTAAACTTAATGTAAAGGTATTCGAACATATACGAAACTTTATATTAGGGGTGTAACCGACGAACATCGGTGAAAAGAGTGAAAAGTATAAAACCGGAACATGCTAGGTGGAGGCGACGAAAAATATGCATGCGTATTACAAATATCAATGCGTATAAGAAATATGCATGCGATTACGAATATGCATGCGTAACGTAATAACTATTAATCCTTGTTTTATTTAAAAGCCATGCAGCAAACACGTCTTCATAACTCAGGTATTAAGGTCGAATGAAAAATAAAATCATGAGCTAAATTTGTTGTTTCGATTATCGGTGGTGGCGCAAAAGTAAGATAATGAAATGTTTATAAGCATTACAATGTATCGACCCCAATATAATATAATGTAATTCATTATAATATATTTGACCCAATATAATATAACAATAGATACGAAATATGTATTACTCAACATGTCAAATCCAAGTGTATTTTTATATGTATACTTATCCTCCTATGAATTCGTTTTTTGTTTGGGTATTGGTATACATATTAAACCCCTCTTTTCTCATATATGGGGTGTGCAATGTGATTCACTAGCAAAAAATCTAGCTAATTTGCATATTCTGTTAAACATTCATTTTACTTAATTCCCTATTAGTTGCTTCGATTTTCTAATGGGAGAATCATCTTTAGTTAACTATTACGTGTGATTATATTCCTGCAGATATTCTACATAATTTATAATTGCATAATATTTGAGTAAAAAGGTGTATAGTAAACACAAAATAGTTTCCCATATATATTTATGTATACGTATATAGTTTTGCTTAATAAATTTTACCTACAAAACCGCCCCTAAAATTACTGGTCTACGTACATGAAACTTCATATATAAGGTATTTGAATCCATGCAACACTTTATATTTGGAGTTTAGTCCGGAAAGACCGGTGCAAAAGCGTAAAAAGTCTAAAATAAATCTGCCAGGTGAGGGTCGAACGCCCGCATTACCAATGCATAACGTACCACCTATTGGTTCATGTTTTAAGTTTTAGCCTTGCTGTAAACATGTTTTCAAAACTCCGTCATTGACGGCAGGGGCAAAATAAATCGTGAACTGAGCGTTTTGGTTTCGAATCTCGGTGGTGGCGCATGAGTCTTTTTTATACTTTTTAAATCATGACTATATATTGCATTTAATCCATCTATCTATTATATATAGATAGATATAGATATCGATATATATATATATGTATATATATATATATATATATAATAGATAGATAGATAGATAAAATACAATATATAGTAATGATTTAAAAAGTATAAAAAAGACTATATATATATGTTTATATATATATATATATATATATATATATATATATATATATATATATATATATATATACAAAAGTGAAAATGTGTGACTGTCTTTTTTCTATGGTAGTTTAGGAAGACTATTATACAGAAAACCATTACTTTACATATTAACACTTTTTAATGTATACATATGCACGTGAACTTATCAAAAATATATAGGGTCCGAGCATAGCATATAAATTCATGAACAGTATATAGGGCCCGAGCATAGCATATAAATTCATAAAGTATATAGGGCCCGAGCAAAACGGGATTTGGGCACCAGAAGTGGAGCAGAAAGCAAAAATTTATGAGCAAATAAAATAAATAGCGCGTCGATAACAGGATTTTACGTTTCCGCAGTTTATACAAAACCACATTACTTCATGATATTTTAGACCAATTTTTGCCAATTGTTCTTAAATAGTATAGATTTGGCAGGTTGTAATGTATGAAACAACCATAATACAGCGTAGGGGAGGGCAAGGAAAATTGTGACAACGGGGGGAGTGGATGTCTGGTAGAAAATAAAGTAAAATTAAATACCTGTTTTCCCGCTGAAGAAGCGAAAACACAAAGGACACTGACAACAAGACACATTCTGAGCACGGAGTGCTATGACTAAAGTCATTAAGCTTGCACTATTATCAAATGTCCATATAGAACGCACATATAATAAGTTTGAAGGATTTGGCTTGCGAAAGAATATAATAAAGCAAATTGTTTTTGTTTTTTTTTTGTCACAACTTTTCACACTAAACGAAAATTCTACAAGAAATAATCTACGCTGTATTCCATTTTTTCGGTATTTTTTTGTCGAAGAGATTCCTCCTTTATTACGCTGCCATATTGGTGTTTGCACAATGCAGATGACAAAAACTTTTAGCCAACATAATAACAAGAAAATACACAAACAGCTACATTGTTTTATAAGGAATTATAAAAATACGCATTCCTGTTTGAACAGACTCAAAAAATTTCACAACGATCCCAATATATTTTAAAAACAAAATCGTCATTAGATATTTAAAACAATAAAATCTCAAATTTTCTCAAGTAAATTTCCCGCAAAAAAAGTTTTTGATAAACCTGGAAACATAAAAAGTCATAGAAAATTACCTTCGAAAACGATTTAAAATACAGACGTCTTGAATTCGAGTATGAAGTTAAAAATATTTATACTTCTTAAATCCAATTCATAGATTTTCTAGATTATTTAAGATTCGTTTAGTATATGTCTTGATAATTGTCCTCAAATTTCCAGTTTCTTGAATATTTATTCAATAGTATTCACTCAAAATAAAAAATATCGCATCGCTCTCAATTAACTTAAAACATTCGGTGCTTTTATTATTTATTAAAAGATAAACACTGAAATTGAAATATCCGAAAATAATACAACACTTAAGTAAACCAATACGGTAACTAATATAAAGGCTATTTCACGTAAGAGGCAATCGAGTAAAATTTAAAATCAAAATATTTCAAGTTATTTTTTTTTTATTTTGTAATTGTTAATAAAATCATTTCTACATTTATAAAAGACTCATATAAAAAACTTCAAAATGTAATGGGTGGCGGAGAAAAAGACAAAGCAGATATTTTCAATAATGTAGTTTGGGTGAGTAGTCTTGAGAAAGTCGTCCAACAATGATGGAATTGATTTTCTTATATAGATAATTCTGTTTTTCTTGTTTATATATCTAATCGCACTAAATAATAACTCCATAATCTGAATAGTATATATATATATATATATATATATATATATATATATATGTGTGTGTGTGTGTGTGTGGGTGTGTGTGTGTGTATATATATATGTATATCTATATATGTATGCAGAGAAACTAAAAAGGAACAAACCGTGTTATGTGTTCATCAACGGTTCGTCTTTATTTCGAGACTTCCTCTGGATGAATGAGATTAAGAAACCAAAAAATATACCAGTACAAAATATTTGAAAATGTTTCACGTGCACAGTGTGACACAGTTCTATTTCAAAGAAACGGAGATTCAAAAAGGAGGTGGGGGGCTGGCGCTGTTAAAGAGAAGGAAATACTTGAATTTACTCCTTAAACATTTAAAAAAATCTTACATTAGCTTACCTTTTCCTCCCGACACTCTTATAAAAATCATTAGACTTATAACTAAAATGGCTTACTTTCATTTCAATAACAATTTCTATAAACAAAAGTTTGGTCTTCTTATGGGTAACCCTCTTAGTGGAGTATGAGCTGCCTTTTCTTAGAATTCCTAGAATCTGTTCCTTTCAAATTAAGATTACCTCAAACACAGACTATTTCATATACATTTACGACATCTTGATTTTTCTTCCTGAAAATACGTGCATAAATATCATTAGAGACAAATTAAACTCAGTCGAAACTTCCATAAAGTTTACCTATGAAACTAAAAACAAAAACTCATTACCTTTTCTTGACATACTTATAATAAAATACAATAATAAACTATCCTTCAAAGTTACCCGCAAAACTACACATAACAACGATTACATACATTTCTATTCACACCATAACAATAAGACAAAAACAGGGATGATAATTGGTTTCTTCTTACGCGCTTTCAGAATTTGCAGTCCTGAATTTCTGGACGAAGAATTCAAATACCTTACAAACATTTTGAAAACCTTGCAATATCCGACATATTTCATATTGAATGCTAAGAGAAAAGCCACACAAATATTTTCCAGAATAGATAATAATAAAAAATCATACAAACCAGACCTTTCTCTCATAAACATACATCTTCTTTTACCTACGCACACCAATAATACAATAATCTATAACACACTAAACGAACTAAAAATTCCTATCGTACAAACCACATCACTAACCATAAGACATATATTAAAAACCACGAAACATCTCTATAACAAACCAGTTTCCGATGGAGGTATATATACTATTCCTTGCCATAAGTGCCATACGTTGGAGAAACTCAGCGTAAATTGGAAAAAAAGGCTTAATGAACACAAAAGAGATATAAAAAATAGCAATTCTCTAAGTGCATTATTCTCTCATTCATTGAAACATAACCACACCTTTGACTTAAAACAAGTAAAAGTAGTGAAATTTATTTCAAATAAACCGCGCCGGAGACTTCTTGAATCTGCGCTTATCGCAATTTCAAGCACTATTAAACAAGGTGGAGGTTTCTATAACATAGCGCCATTAATAAGTAAACTGTTATTAAAAAAACATTATTTAACTGTGGACACAGGTTAACTTTCTCACACCATTCCAACACCCCCTGTAATAATTAACACATAATCTCTATCAATAAATTACATAAATAACACTCATTTCATTTCTGTTACAAACTTATATTTGAATTTCAACAGATATAGCTTTTTCCCAATAAGAATATAAACTTGCATTCATAGTTTTAAAAATATATTAACGACTATATGACGTCACTAAATTTCCTTCTCTTTAACAGCGCCAGCCCCCCTCCTTTTTGAATCTCCAGCATCAATTTTCCGTATCTCTCAAATAGAACTGCGTCACACTTTGCACGTGAAACATTTTCAAATATTTTGTACTGGTATATTTTTTGGTTTCTTAATCTCATTCATCCAGAGGAAGTCTCGAAATAAAGACGAAACGTTGATGAACACATAATACGGTTTGTTCCTTTTTAGTTTCTCTGTTTTGTCGGAATACTATTTCCATTACTTTCATCATATATGTATGTATGTATATATATACATATATATATGTATATATAAATATGTATATATATATATATATATATGTGTGTGTGCGTATGTGTGTATGTGTGTGTGACCTGGCTAAGCCACTTGCAGGAAACAAATAATAAAAATCTACTATTAATACCAGTGTTTGTACATATATATATATATATATATATATATATATATATATATATATATATATATATATACCCAGTAGAGTTTAGTTTCCTAGAAGTGCATCCAATGAAACAACATGTGTCTACCAAAATAGTGCTCAATGAGTGAACAGAGCATGTATATTAATTTTATTTATACAAACATTAATGGCTACATATGTGCATACATGTTTTTTGTAATCACCCACGTTGGGGGATTACGTCTTCAGGCCAAGAATTACCGTCAAAAGTGATATTTCCACCAAATACATTTTTCTATTTGGTTTATCAAGTTAGAAAACAACCTGGGTGGGAGTCATATCAAAAGGTAAAAGGATCAGTGAGGTCTTTGAAGTTAATAAACATCCTTTTCATTTGCCCTCCCCCATCCCACCTAACATTTGGTTTTTATGGCATAAGGTACCTGAGAATTTAGTTTTCTTGTCTTAGAGTCTGTAAGTTAAGAACCTTAGCTATGGTCAACTAAGTACTGATCGGTGCCTATTAATCTACCTCCACCCACACATACACGCAACACACATACAACACACACATTCAAAGACACCGCCACACACACACACACACACACACACACATACACACACATTAATACATATATTCAAAAGCGAATCCATGCTGTACGCTGTTTATTTTATTTACTTTACTGAAACTAGACAATAACTCTGAAACTACGCAGGAATAAAGTAAAAAATTACATTAAGGTAAATAAACCAAAACAAAAAATAAATAAAATTAAATAAAAATAAATAAATAAAAATAAAATGAACCCCCACATGTACCCATTTACATATATCAACATACTTATAAATGCGCATACACACACACACATTATAGACATGCAGAGACAAATAATAGCATTTTTCTTTACTTCTGTAGTGTGGTAAGCCCTTCGTATATGCAATAGTATGCATAGACGAGCGTATATATATATATATATATATAAACACACACACATACACACATACGCACATATATATATATATATATATATATATACATATATACATACACACGTACATACACATATAACATATATATAAACATCATTCGGACATCCATACATTCTTGTATTCTATACTGTTACAACAACCATATAGAGGCAGCCTATTCTAATAGTTCAGAAATATATATGCATATACATACATCTACATACAATAGACACAGAGATACATCCATATACAATCATACACACAGATGTATACATACACACATATATAACACACAGAAACATACATGCATACATAAAATACACTTATACATACATACTCACACAAATATAGACATATACATCTATACCTGTACCCTGCCACCAAATGATACATCTCAAGTAGAAACAGACATGAATAAATTTACTATATAAATTCCCTTTTTCTATCAAACTCCATACGCATAGTTATATTTCATGGCCCCATCCGCTTGTTACATTTTCCTAAGTTGTAGGTTTTTCGTAAAAATTTACACTACGTAAAAATTTATATTGAATTCAGCATGAAGTTCATAGAACTATCCTCATATTAAGCAAACTTTCTTTCAATGGTAAGGCAGATATGCATAAGATGTATCACAATACAATAATGATATATGATTACACATGAAAGAAATCATAGTAAGGCAGATATACATAAGAGGTATTACTATACAACAATAATATATAATGACACATGACAGAAATCAGATTCCTTTATGTTATACAAACCGAGTATAAAAGCTTATATATTGTAGTACTTACCTTCATCTTTGTTTATTCACCGCAATATCCTTATCCCCTTTTCTTTCATTCACCTTTCATTCCTTACTTTCTTTCATCTATTTATTTCTTCATTTTTTTTCCTTTTTTTTATATATTAATAAATTACTTTTCCTACCCGGGTATATAAAGATCTTATATCCATACATGCACACACCCAAAAATATCCATATGCATACATTATTACGAGCTTCACTAAAAACAATCTATTACTCATTTGATTCAAATATACCTTCATACAGGTACTTATTTCGGTTAGTAATACCATAACGTCTCGATGAAATAGAATATTAAGCGACTTACGTAACTAATACGGGTATGATCATAGTTGCGTGTGTGTGGGTGGAGGTAGGTTAAAAAGCACCGGTCAGTACTTAGTTGACCATAGCTAAGGTTCTTAACTTACAGACTCTAAGACAAGAAAACTAAATTCTCAAGTAGCTTATGCCATGAAACCAAAAGTTAGGTGGGATGGGGGAAGGGGAAATGAAAAAGATGTTTATTATCTTCAAAGACCTCACTGATCCTTTTACCGTTTTTTATGACTCCCACCCAGGTTGTATTCTAACTTGATAAACCAAATAGAAAAATGTATTTGGTGGAAATATCACTTTTGACGGTAATTCTTGGCCTGAAGACGTAATCCCCCAACGTGGGTGATTACAGAAACATGTATGCACATATGTAGCCATTAATGTTTGTATAAATAAAATTAATACATATATATATATATATATATATGTATATATATATATATATATATGTATATATATATATATATATATATATATATATATATATGTCAATTTTTTGGAGGGTACTCAGTCAAACAATAAATATTTAATGTAATGTTCAAATTAAAGATTTAATTTTCATTCTCTTATATATATATATATATATATATATATATATATATATATATATATATATATATATGTAGTATATGCACTAAGATGCACAACATGCAACAAATCCTACATAGGCGCCACCAAAAATTTCAGCAATAGGGTGGCCTTACATACGAGCAACATCAAAATTGCAGATAACAGACACCTCTATCTTTCAAAACACGTACACACCTGCATTGGAAACATATTCAAGATAATGGCAATTTTCCAAACATACAATTATTTTTATTTACTGACACAGGAGAAAAACTTCGTCACCAGATAAACTCCTGGACTGAACAGAGCCTTATACAATCACACAAAAATATGAAATGCAAGGTTCACTCCCATGCACATCCATACACATACACATATACACACCCACACATAAATCAGAACCGACACATTAAAACACACACACGTGCGCGCACACAAACACACACAGACATAACACCCCTATCTCTAATACAACACACTGAACAACACCAACCCTACTTAGCCTCGAAGCCAACAACACCAAGAAAACACCTAGAACCATAGTATAATATCTGTTCCAACACCTCGCCCCCACCTCAGTCAGTGGAGGAGAACCCCCTTATGACTGAAACAACGATTATCCCTTCTATCATCCCCCTGCCATACCTATACCCCCTCCAATTACCCCCCATCTGGGGAACGAAGTCTCCCCCACACTAGGAACCGATCCTTATCCTGGCCAAACCCACGTGGGGAGACAAATAAATAGACACATTAAAAAATCCCCTATACATATTTTAAATACACCCCTCTTTCTAAACAAATATAATATAAGGAATACCCGAAAATACTAAAACGATAAATCACAATACTAAAACCCAAGAATCAAAAAAAAATATCAAAATAGAATGAAAGCCCCCCTACCCTAATTCCAGAAGAGCAGCCCCCTCCTCTCACATACACATTAGTAAGGACCTCGGATCAAAGTCACCTTCCTAAGAAAGAAAATAACCTCATAATTCTATAAAACAATACACACATTCTCAAACCAATAAAAGCAAGCACACACACACGCACACACACACACAAACATACACACATACATACCCACACACACACCTTACCCCAGCCTAAAGGAAAAGGAAAAAAACATTAGCAGAAAGAGAGTGACTACAGCCAGGCCAACATCCTGGACAAGCCCAATAAAAGAGTAATAAATATTGGACATGCCAATGAAAAATAAACATTTACAAGCCTCCACCCTTTGTAAACACTTCAAATAAACTACGAAAATAATTTCTGACGAGGACGCTTCAGAGAACGTCTGAAACGCGCGTAAACACGATTTCAATGACTTAAAAAACATTATTACAATGATCCAAACATAATTCTCAATGAAAAACCAACACACGGAATAATAAAATAATGTTAAAATAAACATTGTTGGTGACTACTCCCTTATTCAAACATATATATATATATATATATATATATATATATATATATATATATATATATGGATATATATATATGTATATACATATATATACGTATATATATTTTTCATTCTCTTATATATATATATATATATATATATATATATATATATATATATATGAGATGATTGGTTTACTTAGTTTTTTTAATTGATTGAGTTGTGGGTCTATATATATATATATATATATATATATATATATATATATATATATATATATATACATATAGATGTAATAGGACAGGAGTATTAAATGAAGACATTGCACTATATATTGCTTGCTATTTAATGGACCATTTATTGATTAATGGAATACAGGCTAAATTTAGGGGATAGAAGGAGCTCTTCATGCCAGGGCATTTCGGGGCCTAATGATTCTAATCAGAAGAGTAGAGAAGGGGCTAGAGAGCATGGGGAAGATGCAGCGTCTTACGTAAGGTTCATTAGGACCAAATAAGATTAAGAGGAATTATAGAATTTTGGGGAAGGCTTTATTGAATTCCAAATAAATAAGGAGAAACTTGTTATATATATAGTATGATATATAATATTGTGTATGGTCTTTAACATAGTGTTGAGATTAAAGCATATATATATATTAGGGTTAAATTTGGGGAATATTGTTGTTGCGTGGTAATTTATTTTAACGATTTGTGGGGTGTCTATTTTCTATTGAATAGTAATTTTAATTGGTGCCACCTAAACGGAAAATTGCGGCTATAAACTCACTTATAATTTGGGAGGTGGGGTTTGCACGGTCGTAAAACTGAAAGGTAATATTCGGCAATATATTTGTAAGTTTCTTCTAATATTACTAGCAGGGCTACCCGGCGTTGCCCGGGACCGTATAAACAATGAAAAAACAAAAGCAGATATTGAACATATGTTTTATTCTTAGGGGAGAGGAATCTTTCATCTCTATGTATTATTTGTTTTATCTATCCTAAGACTGGTATTGTTCATGTTTTATGCCTGGCATAGGTAATTTACAGCATTTATATGAAATTGTTTTACCTTAGGGAGAAGAGAACAGGTAATATACAACATAATGTGTCTATATTACATCCCTGGCAACGCCTAGAAACCAGCTAGAACTTGTATGTCAGTCAATCTTTATTACATCCTGGGCTATGCCGGGAAACCAGCTAATCTCTTATTAGTGACTTGACCACCAAAATACCTCCCTAAGTGTGCCCTTTCTTTTGAACTTATTAGATATAGGTATCTAGAAATGTGTGTGAAATTTTGTTGAATGCATTGTTCAATATGATTTTCTTATTGTTCTACACAATATCAACTGTAGCGAAATAACACAGTAAACTTAGTGTAGTGTTAGAATAAAGAGCAAAGGAAAAAATTAGAATCATATTCTGTAATTGCAAATCTAAATTTGCTAGCGTGTACCAGTATTTGCCAGGTTGTGGAAATTTTGAATTTATAACATATGTAGTGGCATTTTCCTAGATACCTATTGCTAAAAATCATACTTTCATTTTGTTAGAAAAATCTCTCTTCGGATGCCCTGCATTATCCAAAATAAAAACAACATTTTTATAATTGTTTCAGTACATTGCTACACAATGTGACATTTGTTGGCGTTTGTAAAAAAAAAATCATGAATGTGCTTAGATTCAAAAAAAGAAAATATCAGTGCACAGTATTGAAAGTGTTTGAGATTCAAAAGTCTGTAACATTTCTACTAACTTCATAAGATGTCATGTGAGAAACTGAATTGAATATCAAGACATTATCTGAAGCGTTTTTATTTTAGTGTAACGTATGTGTTTACAGTGAACCTTAACTTTTAATAAACAGCTTGGTATGCAATGCCATATGCTAAGAATCTTAGACAAAATATATATAAATTGGAAAAATGTGTGAACAAATGAAAAAAAAATGATCCGCTCCACTTGATGACATCAAGCACAGTAATATTTTAGTGAAGAAAATATGAAATTGATGTTCAGTGATTAGTTTGGATGAATGAGAAAATGTAATTGTTTGATGCATAAAAATAACTCATTTGCTGTATTTGATATTAAGCAGCAAAATATAGTGATTTGAATATTCAGGAAAACATCAAATCAGATTATGTAAAAAAAAAAGATGAAATTAGAAAATATATATTTTCTGTTTATGAGTTTTGCCAATCCAAATTTTGTGGAAGAAATTGGGTGATTACCATGCAATTTTATTTTGGTAAAATTCTTAAATTATTTCAATGTTTATTATAATTTCTTATTAGTGACTTGTTATCATCAAAATCCGCCCCAAAGAGCGTCCTTTCTTTTATTAGGTATCAAACTGCGTTAAACTTGATGCAAAAGGTTTAGGAGAGATAGAGGTGGCAAAGTGGAGGAGTAAGGATACCATTACTCCTTATGACGCTGGTAAAAAGTAATATATATATATATATATATATATATATATATATATATATATATATATATATATATATATGGATAGATAGAGCGATCGATATTCTACTTGTTTTTTCTATCTCTGTATATATCAGCGACTGATGATCAGAATTTAACAAATAAAAGCTCGTTAGAAAGTTAATAAACTGAATGTTGTAACCAGCGATGTTACCATCACTTATTAGTTCGAACATTAAGCGGATAATATCATCCAGAGCTTACGTTTTGAACTTTTGCACAATTATATAGTCTTTCAAAAAAAGGTGCTTTATCATTTTACCCTAAAAAAAAAAATTAAAAAAAAAAAACGTTTAAAAACTTTGGTAAAAGGGATAATTATTCCCAATTCGCAATTCGGTTGTAGAAATAATTGAATTCTTTCAAATGCGTTCCAAGACAAAAACATATAAATATCAAACACACACACACACACACACATATATATATATATATATATATATATATATATATATATATATATATATATATATATATATATATACATATATATGTATATATATATACATACACACATATGTATATATATATATATATGCTACTTATTTTGTGATCTATTTATTAAAACTGTAATCGCCCGATCGTTGAATATAAGATGCAATCATACTAAGTAAATTGAGTTGTATAACTACACACACATACACACACAGACAAATACACACACATACAGACACACTCACATACATATATAAATACATTTTTTATATATAGAGATACAGATATATATATATATATATATATATATATATGCATACATATCTTTTAAGTTATTTTCTTTCTCCCGCCTCTTATATTTTTCTTTTTTTTTCTATGTGTGCGTCCTTTTTTCATTTATTGTATTTACGATATGTCTGCTTATCAAAGCAATATAATATAAAATAATAGATCTTGAAGTAGCATTAAATTATCTATTTGAAATCCGAATTAATTTATATATATCTTCCAGCTAGGGAATAATAGTAAATTACAACTGAATTAAAGAAATAACACGTAACATACTCAATACCATTAACTTTGGAATGTAGACTTTTGTTACTCATTCATTATATTGCTCTTTGCTTCCTATGGAGACCTGCGAAAATATTCGCCATTATCGCACCAGGAACTGAACCCCTCGACACACCTATTTATCTAAACATTACATCGTTGAAACTGAATTCGACAGATGCAGAGGGAAATTTTGTGAGAACTTCTACACTGTTGATTTTTTTTTTGAGGGGTGGCAATGGAAATATATCGAATATATACTGGTTACTTACAAATAAAACACCTTTAAGAAAGTTAATATTAAATAAAATATACTACTGTTACATGATAAGGGCTGTTCCCTTTTAATGTAATATAAAAGTAGAGAGAGTACTTAAAATGAAAATAAAATGAGAGAAAGCAGAAATCGAACCTTGGATATAAGTTTTAAAGAACAATATGTTTAAATGGAATGCCCAGTAAATTGTTAATTCTGATGAAATAAATAATAAATAAACCTATTCAATTGTTAGAAAGGATGTGGATAATAAAATATGGGTTAAATAAATTAGATATGTAGGTGTAATTCCTTTGTGAAAATAACAAAGAAAAACTAGGTTATTGGAAAATCAGAATGTTCGGGAAACGTGCGACTCGCGCATGTTGATGGCACGTGAATTGTGATCACGTGGCCGGACATGCATGGATGTCTCAATATAGGAAGTGAGAGTTAGTTAGTTAGTTGGAGAGTTAGGTAGTGAGAAGCTCAGAGGGAGTTTGAGATCGACAGACGATAGTCTGGGTCCAGACATGGGTTTCTATCGTCTAGAAGCGAGACGGTCACTTTGGAAACAATAGAATGTGAACCTTTGAATTCCTGAACGCAAAGCCACCAACCGGTTCAAGTGAAAGAATAAATGTTCAATGTGTTTTTATAACTCCGTCTCCTGTGTCCATCATTACATGGAAAAGGTATTGTCTTTTTATGTGTACAATTTATTTGAAATTCATCATCTAAAAAATATATGTGTTAGAAAGTATATGTGTCTATTTATGTTATACAAACACTCCCGTTCATACGAACTGTCAAAGCATAAATGTCAACCTGCCAATCCATCGGCATGAATGCAAACCTCTCAATTATCGGTCTGTCTATCAAGATATGAAAACACTTTCTCAAAATGTATTTATATGCAATCGCACACATTTATAAACTCTAACGCTCTCTTTATAAACACCTGTAAACGCCTCTATATCTCCCATCTCTTATCACAACATGATCACACACATGCATCTCAAACATATCTTACTAAGCTTGAACACTAAAGACTTGTATCTTTACTAATAAGAACTCACGTAACATACGCACACAAGTGGTACTTTAGTCTAATAATCATAACACTCTTATGTAACACTACTTCTTTTGAATCTATCTCAATCCTGACGTAATCATCAACATGTGTACGATTCAAATACAATACAAGATGGGACATTATTTTATCGGACTGGATTTACTATTTAATATAACTGTAGTGTTTAATGTATTTAGCAATTCGAGAATGAAATAATTTTATTAAATAAGAACTTACCAAACAAATATATATATATATATATATATATATATATATATATATATATATATATATATATTATTCCTTATTGGAATTTTTTATTTTTGAGATGAGCATTGTATGTTAGTTTTATTTTATTTCGGACTACTAGTCTCATCTTATCTTTTTATTGGTGCACAACGTTTCGGCCAACTTCCTCTGGCCTTCGTCAGGTGGTAACCGCGACGGATAGGAACTTCAAATCTCCTAACTGCATTCTCAGCCATCACTGCCATCCGTAGTTGTTGTCGTCTCACCACATTTTTGACCAATTACCTCTGGCACGCTTTGGGTGGGATTGAAACCGCTATCTTCAGACAATGTTCATCTGGAACCGTAGAGATTCAACGTCTCTATCAACTGCGCCACGGGCCCCGAAGGGCGATCAAGGTTGGATTCTTTGATCTTATAAATCCACATTTATTTATTATTTGATCTTCCATATTCGGGTCCGTACCGATTGGTATATATATATATATATATATTATTCCTTATTGGATTTTTTTTAATTTTTGAGATGAGCATTGTATGTTAGTTTTATTTTATTTCGGACTACTAGTTTCATCTTATCTTTTTATTGGTGCACAATGTTGTATAAAACTGAAAATCAATACAATCTTCGAAAAAATATCCTTCTTTGAATTTAATATACTATTTTCGAAATTAAGAGGGCGATTACTACCCCTTCCTACTTTCTATTTCTCGGAGAGGACATAATGCGAGTGCGTCTGCGCAACCGCTTTTTTATTTTATTTGAATTTCAACATATGCAAACTTCTTGGAAATATGAGAAATACATTAGCACAGATGCTTTCCTAGAACTAACCGTCTCTGGTGCGTAATACCTTGTGTCTGTTTCTTAGCGTATTATAACATTACCCCTTTTAAATATAATGTGAATAAATAACCATTGGTGTATTCTCTAAAGTTGATTTCGCCATATCTAAGTTTTTCCATAACTGATCTTGTAGTAACGATATCTACCAAATAATTATGTGTATCCTTAAGTGACCTCCGGAAATAAATACTGCTGAACTCTCGTGTAAAAAGTGTCATCTTTGTCAGCTCACATTGGTAATATAATTTTGTTAGTTTTTGTTACGTTTAAAGATGAGTTGTTGCATTTAAGACTGTTCATGTAGCGAATATGCGTTTCAGCGATTTATTCATAGAACCACATCTTGCTTTCTCGTTACAGTGAACAGTGTGTTAGAAGTATTATTGCGCATATTCTTTTCGAAATTATGAGAAAATTTCAGTCCCCCAAGCATCAGAATTTAATGCTTTCTCCCCATTATAATCGCATCAGCAATTTATTAAACTACATATACTCCATATTATCTACATTTCTTGTTTTGGAAGCACGCAACCTGTGTCATGCCACTTCAAAAGAGAGGAAATCAAATTCCTCCGGAGCTATTACTCAAGTATCTCACCTCATGTAATCAAACTTCTGACCTGTTTGTCTGAATAACAATAAGTCTGATTTGATAACGAAATAAAATAAACATGATCTGAATATATAAAACCCCACGCTTACATGAAATTCATGTGTTTATTTTCACGAGTTCTCACGACGATTCAAACAAGGACTTTGGTTTTATATGCATATACATTTAATTACCCAGGTATATACAGGCATACCCACACACAAACTTATACACAACCGCATATATATATATATATACATATACATATACATATGCATATACATATATATATGTGTGTATGTATGTATATATATATGTGTGTATGTTTGCGTGAATTTATGTGTGTGCGTGTGTATCTGTTTTAAAGAGTGAGGAATGATAATAGTACAAACCAGTCTACTCGTAGAATTGTTCTGGATTAACATGTACAATAAGATACTAGATACTTTTTGTCTAACAATAAAGGCTGCTGGGAAAGGAAGAATACTTTTAATTAGATCATCTAAAATAATTTCTATTTACCGTTTCAGATGCTGTTGATTAAAAAATAGAAAAACATCAAATTGTGTACACATCTCATATAATCACTATCATGGAAAAGGGTATGATATAGTTTAGAAAAAAATATATCCCATACTAGCTAACACAACTGAAAAAGATTAAGTCAATGGATTTCCATGGTAAGTATCTAAAGAAGAAAGATAGTACAAAAGGCAAGAGTAGTAATAACATAAATAATACGAACAGTACGCAGAAACGACAACGAATATTATACTTACGGATCGATTTTCGACAGGGTCACGCAATCAAACACGTAAAATAAAGTAACAAGATTCAGCATCTCCCTATGTAGGAGATAAATATGTTTCAAAACTGAGTATTTTTTAACTTCTATGGAAAGAGCTTTTAAGAGTAGCTCATTACTCTCTTTGAAAGTTCTAATATCTGCTTCCAAATTTACTGATCGAAAAACGGGTGTACACATAGTCAGAACCACTTAACAGTCATGGTTTTTTGTATTTACATAACATCTCATTACACCTAGAATGTGCACAAAATTTATCATCTTTAATTATCTCCAACCAGATATATTTTATAAAAATACACAGAGAAACATTCGTATTGAAGTATATAAAAATGTTAAATTTAACCAGGGAAAATATGCATGTAATAAACGATAAACCCTCACGCATACAAAAAATACATACAAAAGATAAGGTGAAAATAAAGTTATTGCAATATATAGTTTTTATTAATTACGTGAAAAAAATCGATTGCGATTTTTCCTACCAGATAATGTAAGTGATCTGCTTAAATTATGCGCAAAGTAACCAATAGTTCTGTACGAATATGCTTTGTTTTTTTCATATAACATACATATTTGTACATTACGGTGGTACCTATGCGCAGTGTTTTATATTAGTTGTACATATCATATCAAAACCACGAGTCACGAGTTAAGTATTATCTGTCTGAAAGTAATCTTTAATTGAGATAGTTATGACTGATATATTACCTTTACGAAAAGTCGGTTTTGTCTTCAATATCTTAGGCAATCGTTTTCGTAACATATAAAGGGATTTCGAAAGCTTGATGTCGTAGAATTACTTGAGAAAAATGTAGCCAAAATCATTAAATAATCTGTTTCGCTGTTCATCGTTGAATAATTTCGTTATAGTGTAACGCTAGTGTTACGCTCGTAATGGTGATCGTTTCATTTAAAACCTTTTTTGAGGCCCTACCCCGGCAGGCATCGTCGCAAAGCAACAAACAAAAATAAATAATGAATAAAGATGACACGGCGTTTTTTTCTTTTTTAGAAAATGCATTTATTGCCGTTTATTAAAAACAACGCCTGGTACGCGCTTTTTTTTTCACTGTTAATTTCTGCCTCTCTTGCGATTAAATAAATAAACCCCGCCCTCTCGACAAACTCTTTTAAATCTCTTTCCACCATAAGGGAAGCACACTTCCCCCTCGTCCAGTGAGGAACTTTTCTTCTCCACGACTGGGGGCTGTCGTTTTACCCCCTCATTTTTCCACGCAAGCCCACGCATTTGCATAGTGCTAAAACGGCCACCGCTGCTGGTACCTTCTGCTAGCAATTTATTCTTCGGCTGGGGAGGCTTAAACAAGCTTTCATGCGCACAATATTACAAACGGCAATCCTGCTACAAATATCATGGTTCGAGTTTTCGTGTCTTCTAATAACTGCACTATTAGCTCCAACTAATAATTACCCTACTTTTGAGATGCTATACCAAATGTAACGTTGGAGGGGTTTGTTGAGATAGAAAGCTAGCTTTTCAATTTGTTGTGTGAAAAGGTCATAGAATTGTAAGGAAACTGCACACCGCTGCTCTATGTACTAATGTTTCCTAAAGGTTATGTTTTAATTTTCTTTCTAACACATTCGTTAATAGCAGAAATGGATCTTCTTGGGGCGACTAGCGCAGATTTAATTTGATATTCACTAAGACCCTTTTTATTGTATGTGATCGAATTTATTACATTTAGGTGGGCCCCTTTCAAGTTTTCCATTCTTAGATTAAGTAAGGAACTGCACGATCCAATGTGCCTCGCGCTAATGGTGTGTTTAAGGTCAATAAATGTACAAACATTGATGAAAAATTGAAACAGTTAATAATATTTTAAAACAGTCTGCAATAAACTGGACCAGTTTTTATATAAATATGTAAATAATTAGAAAATATTTACAAAATAATTCGAACAAGTGGTCATGTTGAAGCGCAAATATAAATGTTGATATAGGAAACTAAGATACAGGATTGGAAGATAGAAATTGTCGCCCTAGAAAAACCCACATGATTTAATTTCCATTTCACGAGAACCGGTTTTCTTTATTAATGTTGCAGACTATCTACTAGATGTGTTTTTATCCCAAGAGCTATAGAAGCATTTTACCATGTCTGAAAGTGGCACAATGTTCAAATAGCGAGATATAAGATACGCTCCTGTAAAATTCACGCTTCCTATCAATAAAAAATGAACACAGGACCATTGACATCATCCTAAAATTGCAAATACGGAGATTTCAGCCTTTGAAGTCACAGCTTAGCGAAGTCGACTTTAAACGAAGATTCCGGCCAGAACTATGGTCGTTGGTGTGGTTTAAAGTGAGGGTTTCATAATGCCAACTTCATCTTCGAAGTCGGCTATAAATCCACACCAAAACATAGCTGGATGTGCTGCAGATTGTGGCAATTCCGTGGTGAAATCATGTGGTCGCTGGCAGATCCTGGGTCTGCCAATAGAACTCGGCGTCGTCCTAGAAATGTAAAGCAGCCACGGTTAACTCTATAAGGAATACTACGACGTTATACTTTTCTCTCAATGGCCTTTTTATGTTCCTCCGACCGTAACCCGCCTGAGTATGTGTTTGGTCATACGTGATCGCCTCTATCAGTCTAGCATTATCTGATATCACGCCGGCATTTGTGGAAAAAACATGCTGACAGTTAAGGACTCGCATCGAGCCTGTGTTTGAGATTAAACGCGGCTCGCTTAAATCTATGTCATTATGATGTTATTTAAATTGATTTTTCTATAAGAGATGCAGATTAAATCCGTAGTTTTTTTTCTTCATTTTTTTAGCGCAACATATTTATCATTCTACTCAGTACCTTAAAGAATAGTCTTATTTTTTTCTTTCTCTCCTTTACGCACGCTTATTTTTTCGTGAATATTTTCCTCCACAATAGTATTTTCCCTTGCATGTATACGATATTTACTTTAAAAATGATGCGTTATACCGACTCTTTAGATATGCGTGTACATATGTGATGCTCATCGCAATGCGTAATGTATATATTGATATCACTACAGGCATACTTGACAATAAGGAAAGTAATATTCTTTTTTATTGGATCGATTTCGACAGGTTCGGGTTAACTGGTGGTTAGGAAATAATATCGCAAACATCACAAAAGAAAAAAAAAAAGTGAATGTAGTTGAAGCAATGATATCCATCACCACAAAGCGTCTACTGGAAGAAACAAAACTATTTCCGGATCAGCTGAGGAGCTCTCATTCGTAGAGAATATTCTAATTTTCTCGGGTCATTGTTAAGCCGCACGGCATACAGCTGCGTTTGGCAGGGGTTTTCACCAAGATAAAGAAAAAACTTAGCGAGAAAACCAATGACGTCAAGTTCAGAAAACCTTCAACAACAGCAGCAGTGAACATTAATGTGAACTTACATATACATATAATTCTTAGGTGTCACTTTTAAGATTCTTTTCTTTATACTTGTTTATTTTTGATCTTAGAAAGCATTTGCAAATTAAAAAAAAAGCATCAAATATTTGAAAATGTGTTTTCGAACAGAAATTTACACTATTTACGAAAATATAGATAATTAGCACCAGTCGTTACAAATACTCCTAAAACAAATGTCTGCAACTTCGATTGTTTATTTTTATTTGTGCTCCAAACTTACTAAATATTTGCTGCAAAAATATATTTCCTTGAACTGTCACAGTTATGGGTTACTCTTTCCCGGGCATTTATAAAACTATTAATATAATTGTCGATTAGCCCTCTTCAATAATAACGTAGGAAAGTATATACTTATTGATCATATCTTTCTAACAAACATGTATCGTTTTTCTTACAGCTTTATCCGGGACTGTATAACCAGTGACTCAAGAAAATTCTTTCTGTTTATATTTTATCAATAATTATGTAAATTGTCTCCTATTTTCTGTTGAGAATTTTCCATTTTTACTACTGAAATTTTAAAGTGTATCACACTATAACCGTGCGTAATGCTTTCTAGTTATATGTGTACCGTAACATTGGATAATATCCGTAAAGTTATTATTATAAAATGTATTTTTTTCGATTAGAGAAGGTAGTATCTTATGGCAGCCATATAAATGATATGAATGGATTTAGAAAATATATTGTTTTAGCTGCGGCACAAGATGAAACATATTGGTTATTGGGTCTATTTATTTTGTATTTGTTTTTTAAACATAAATGCCGCAATAATAAAACGAACCATTCTGAAACAACATATGTAATACAGCTGGCATCTATACATGACCAAACATTACTGAATGAAATGTGATATACAGGTGCTCTTATGATTGTGTACGTATGTGAATTTTTATTCATAGTCCTCTTTAAATAAGCTTGTTCAGATGCAATGCACGTGTTGTATAGTTCACACTACTTTTTAGAGGGCCCCATAGAAGACCTATGATGTGAGCCTTTCAATTATCATTGTCACAGCCGCTTTTATATGATTCATATGATTCATTGTCTAATAGCAACGGCTTTTAAGGTGTACCTTGATTATAACCACAAATCATAGAGGCTAAGTCTAGAGTAAGAGGAAGGGTAAGGACGGCGTTGTAAACCACTGCTTTGCCATGGTGGGAATTCCACTGACCTAATTTGAAAAGTGTTGTCATCTTCCGACAGAATCCCTTCCTAACTTCCTAAGAAACGAACGTATTTCTTGTTGACTGCCTGTCCAGTGAAAGTCCCAACATGTTGATAATTACAGTGATGTAAAAAAAATCATTGTCAGTTTCTGGATGGATATCCTTTTTTCTGGATTCCTTGGGTAAGAGGGATTCAACATACTAACACTGGAAATTCTGTCTTTTGGTCCCTGGTTCATATATTTTAATTGAGAAGGGAACGAAAGCATCTATAGAAATCAAATCATGTTAATCCCTTAAAAACTATGGTATCCAGCTAAAGATCCATAAAAATTATCCGTAAAACAACCAATAATTTTAAGCCCCTAGTGCCGTTCTTCTACTTTTAGTTTCGAGGAGACAGAGATTGAAAATATGGAGACAGGCATATAACCGTTATATAGATATATGAATTAACTCTGTGTAGATTACCATGTTATACGAACTAAGTAAGTGTATTTAAGCCATTTTATGCAACATCTGTGAGTCAATAGATTGAGAAATAGGCAGCTTCACAAAAAACGTCTACAAAGGAAAACTATATATATATATATATATATATATATATATAAATATATATATATATATATATATATGTATATATAAATTGCGATAAGATATAATATAGGTATAAGGAAATTTTAAATATTATGTCAGATACTTCGATGCACTACACGTTGATAGGCATAACATTCACAACTATGATTGGTAGCATAATACTCGCTAGATTTAAGCATATTACAGCTAAATACAAAATGAATATTCTCGAGTAAATTCAGACAAAATTAAAGATCAGAACTTTCATTTTATGAAAACTTTTATTAAATGAAGCATTTTAAAGACCATAAAAACATACGAAGACCTATTTGTCCATTATAGAATATTACTATGCCAATAGCTAATATGAAATTAGATTCAAAACAGATAATGCTGTAATTTAAATAAACCTATACATTTATGATGGGAGAAATACGTGAATAAAATTGTTAATTAACGCAATTCAATTTCACTCAAAATGATTTGTGATAGTGATCTAAATTTAATGATATTAAATTGCGTTGTAAATAATTTATCTGCCAATCACCGTCGCTCTCTCTCACACTCTCTAAGTAGCTCTCATTCTCCCTTTACTAACTCTCCTGTTGAATGTTCCTATTAATATATACATATGTACACACACACAGACACATATATATATACATACATATATACACATATATGTTTATAAATATATATATGTATATGCGTTCACATTTAATATATAAGAATATGTATATATATATATATATATAGTCACATGTAATATATACAAATGTATATATATATATGCGTTCACATGTAATATATATATGTGTATATATATACACATACATATATACACACGTTGTTTGGCTGTGGAATTTATTATATACAATCTCTCACATTCTGAAAATCCTATCATAAGTTGCTCGCTTGGTTAGTATTGCTGGATGGCATCGTCCTTTCGAGTTAAAACTCCTACTAGTGAGACATCAGCTTGGGGTTATTAGCTGGTTGGATGACCGCGTCCCTTGTTGAGACGTAGTAGGTTCATTTCACAGTCAGATTTCGGCGCGGTTTGCTTGATCTGTGTTGGTTAATTGAAATTCTTGTGTGCAGGGCGTTTGCTCAGTTGGTAGAGTGCTTGCCTTGCATGCAAGAGGCTCGGGTTTCGAATCCTGAGTTCGGATGTGTCTAACTGACGAGCCCAAATGAGGGCGAAACTCGAGTCTTGGACTTCCGGTTCTTTGACTGTCATGGCTCTTGTGGGCTGCGACGTTGTTTGGCTGTGGAATTTATTATATATATATATATATATATATATATATATATATATATATATATATATATATACTTTAACATAAATATATAGATTTGAGTTCAAAAAGAGAGCTCGGATTACAAATTTGCAGCATTTTGAATTGGATTTAAGTCCCCTGCATTTAACGTTATGATGGCAATCTAAAATATAGAAACTCCCTAATGCATGTAAAATTTACTAAGATTTAGTAAAACAAATAACTTCAACCGTCAAGTATCATCACTAGTAATTTCAGTGAGAGTGCATTAGCTTTCAAAGGAGCAGTGTGCTGTATTCCTGTTATGTTCTAACACAATATATATATATATATATATATATGTATATATATATATATATGTATAAATATATATATATATGTATAAATATATATACATATATATATGTATATATATATATATATATATATATATATATATATATTCATTCTGTCGCATGCTCAACTATTAAAAGCTAATAAAAAATCATATTTACTTTCGTCAATTAATATTGACTCTGATTTTATTGGTACATGAACATTACCGGAATTTCGATATATAATAAATTTTGTTAACATATCATTATTTATAATAATAATAATAATAATAATAATAATAATAATAATAATAATAATAATAATAATGATAATAATAATAATAATATGCATATATATATATATATATATATGTATGCGTAAGAAAATGCTTTATTATAATCTCTTATGACTAGGCATTAGGCTATAAGATGTAAACAGCCAACAAAGTCGAAATATGATAATCATAAAGAGAGGATGGCATATTGTTGTTATTATTGAGAGATCAATGCTGTAGAAAAAATGAGAATGAAGGGAGTCCTATGAGGGTCCAGTGTTTGTAAATAGGAAAGGTATTACAATGTTGCATTTAAACATTGACAGAGACCGATGGTTTGTTTATGGTAGTATAAAAAGTGGCATGTTTATAGTTGTAAGAATAGTGTCACGAGCTAGTACACAGTCAGCAGGGAATAAATAGCCAATTCTCAAGTAAAACAGTGTAATCTAAGTATTTTAAGAACATACTTAGATTAGCAACACACCGTATATGAGAGAATACTTATAGTTGAGCAGAAATTGTAGGACTAATAAAATTACGTATATGTTTGTGCAATTTATAAATTACCCTTAAGTGTGATATATAATCTTCAGCCAAAATATGGCAACAGTACTCGATACAAAGACTGTGAGATGATTTGTAGGGATTGGGTGTCAGAAAATGTTTAGAGTAATAAGATATCTACATTTACTATGAACATAAATAATAATGGATTAATTATATGAGCTGCGGCATAGATGAGAAGGAAGGACCGAAATGTTGATTAATATCGAAAGCGGAGCTATCGATAACATTTTCTAATAAAGAATGTACATGATTTCAATTGAAACACCCTAGCCTAGTCTAAAGAAGATCACTGACCATAAGCTATTTCTTACTTTAATTCATAATTCAACGGGATCACTTTTTAATCTATTGCGTGCTTGAAATGATCCATGGAGTTTAAGCCGGAAGTCATGCCAGCAAAATTTTACTAATATAACAAAGTGAATATACACCAAGAGAGATATAGACAGAAATCTAGGTCATGTGTTAACTAAGAACAAGAGAAAGGCAGGAGAAAATAAAAGAAACAGTGTAGAAAAACTGCGAGGATAAGGGAAAGAAAAAATCACGTGAGAGTATGCATGGGAGTAAGCTCATTTTGAAAGCTGTGATCGGAAGTATCAAGTTTACGCCAGAGTTATAGGTTATTTATATGGCATTAATGCTCTGAGTGTGACATGAATATTAAATGTATTTGAAAGTTACCCAGGAAGGAAGAATTGCCTCAGCAGCGGAAACTGATTGATTTCCATTTGATATTAATTGATCTGACCTGGCCTTAAGATAACAATCTGTAATTTTTAAAGCTCTTCTAACACGATAAAACGACAAATATTTCCCGATGTTTTTGGTGATGATATTCTAACAAAATCTTAATCGAGGAAATGCAAAAAAATGATGCATTGATAGTGTGATTTAAGGAAAAGGTACAGTAAGATAGATAATATCAACATCCAACATGGTTTCCCAACATTAATATCCAGACTGCAGACGAGAATGTCGCCGAGGTCCTGCATTAAAACATATGCAAGGTGTGTAAATTAGCCACCATGAACAGTGATATAAGTTACAGCCAGGAGATCTCAGGTAAATGACAATAACCCGCTTTTTCGTTACATACACATATTAATTGATACTGTCTGTAAACCTTTACAACTAAACATATTTTCTAACAAAAAATAGCACATCTTCATTGACATATCAGTCATTATTGATAGCAGTTGCAAGCGAAACTACATGAATAAATTGAGAAAATATGATGCACTTAAATGGGAATTAGACGATCAAAATGTACAGAAGCCAAAGTAATAATTATATTTTTAAAATGTGCAATTATTGGTTTGAATAAGGACAAGCTAGTGCACTCATATAACCTTGAACTTCAAACAAAAGATCTTATAAAGAATCCTGACACCGACAGAGGATACAAGTATTTGGGGTTATTGGAGGCGGATTAGAATAAGAGCATATAAATGAAATATCATGCCACACTCGAGTATATCAGAATATTGAGAGTTATTTTTAAATCACATTTTTACAGCCGGAATACATTATATTTCCATCGACGCCAGAGCAGTAGATATCATCGATATACTGCTGACATACTTGGCTTGAAAGTGGCTGAATATAAATGTTTGGACACAAACCCACGTAAAATGCTAACAATTTATGGGTTTGTTTCTAAGGAAGGGGTGTATACTTACTGTTCCTACCTAAAAGTTAGACAGTCGAGGCTTACATAGTGTTGAAGTTTTTGTAAATATAGAAGAGGAAAGCCTAATTAAATATATTCCTGAAAGCCAGGAAATCTTTCTACATGATGTGAGAAGAGAAAAACTATTAAGACCTTGAGTGAAGTAGAGTCGGCGATTATAAGTGAGATAGTAGGAAACGTAGCTGGAAATCAACTACAACGTGCATTCTTATTTATTAAATTTAGAGATAACGACAATTGAAATCTTAACATATCTACTGAGTGTCTATTAATGGCAGCCCTAAACAAGCTACTCGCACTAGGTTCATCAACACTAGCTCCACAAAACTTCCAAATCACCAATGTACAGAACGTGTAATGAAATGAAATAAACATTAGCGCATATTCAATCAGAATGCCCTATGCTAGTTTAGCATCAATATAAAAATGGAGAACCGGCAAAGTTGCTCAGGTCCTACACTGGAAAATATGCAAACTCTATGCATTAGACCAAAATGAGAAGTGGTATGAGCATAATCCTGAGGTGGTCCAAAAAAGCGACAATGTGAATGTTCTCTAGGATATGCGCATACAGCTTTATAACGTCCATGAACACTCCAGATGATACAATTTTACTAAATAAAAACATGAAATTTGTTCAATAATTTTCGTAGCCTTTCGATACCAGAGGGTTGAGAGAAAAAAAACACAAATAAACAAATAAAGCCCTAGATCGAAAATGAGAATAACACTCTGAAAATGTGAGGACGTCAAGGTGATTTTTATTGTGATTAGAACGCGTGCGACTATAAGGGAAAGCCACCACTCATGGCTTAATCAATTGACAAGACAATTACTCTTACAATCTAATAAATGACTTGGCTGTTAAGAAGAGCGAATGTGTTATGGTATAGCTTGAACACCTAAAAATATTTTTAAAAAATATATAAAAATTAAAAAAAAAAACACCAGAAAGTTTAGAATGTTATGAAATAATAATAATATCAACACTTCACACTGTACGACGTGCAATGTGGTTCCCATTATAATGGAAAAGCTTGTAATCATACCACAAAAGCCGCCATAAATCAATATATCAGATTTACAAGACGCTTTTTTTACACTGTTGCAAAAGGCTTGTCTGTTAGGAACTCCTTGGCATAACGTTCACAGGAAACATGAGTTTGAACAATTACAATTACAATTGCAGCGGCACTGGCAATGCCTGAAGGCATTGCCAGTGCCGCTGCAAGAAAGATGTGCTCTCTCTACCGTGCTAGACAACTACTAACACCCGAAAGTATCCTGTACTTCTATAAGGCCACCATTCGCCCATGTATGGAGTATTGCTGTCACATTTGGCTGGTGCATCTGCTACCAGTCTCTTGTTCCTTGACAAGGTTCAAAAGAGAGTCGCAAACCTGATAGGCCCTGGTCTGGCATCTAAGCTTCAGCCTCTGTCCCATCGACGAAATGTTGCATCCCTCTGCCTGTTCTACATGTATTTTAGTGGTGAATGATCTGGCGAACTGCAATCACTTGTGCCCCCACGATGTGAGCCCCCTCGGCAAACCCGACATGCTGCTAAATCCCACCCGCACACTGTAGAGATCCCTAGATGTAAAATATCTTTCTGCTCCAATAGTTTCTTCCCCAGATCCGCGAGACTTTGGAATTCCATTCCAGGTTCCTGCTTCCCCAACAGTACTGAAGTGAAGAAGTTAAAGTGTAACGTGAACTGACATCTTGCTGCTAAAATCCCCACATAGTACCCCAGTAGTTGTTGCCCCTGATAGTAGCCCCTTACACAAAAGTGGCAATTTGCCTTGTGTGGGGTGAAAATGTAATTAAAAAAACCGCAGATAGACTTACTACAGCTTGAATGTCTAAAATCAAATGAATTGACCTGATGTTCAAGAAAGAAAATCCAATTAACAACAACGGCAGAAACATCAATATTAATAATAACAACAATAATAATAAGACTAGAAATAACACCAATAAAAATAGCAATAACAATAGTAATAACAACAACAATAGCAATAATAATATTAATATAATTAATAATAATAAAAAACAGAATAATAATAACAACAAGAATAACGATAATCATATTAATATTGGTAATAACAACAACAAAAATATAACAAAACAACAACCATAATAATAATAATAATGAACATAATAATAATGACAACAGCATAAATAATAATAACAACAGCAACAACAATAATAATAACAATAATGACAATAATAATCACACCGACAACACAACAACAACAACAATAATAATAATAATAATAATAATAATAATAATAATAATAATAATAATAATAATAATAATAATAATAATCGCAGAAAGTTATGTGAAATGTGAGGGAAAATCAAGTTCCCACATTTTTGTGAGTTACATATATATATATATATATATATATATATATATATATATATATATATATATATATATATATATGGTAAAATTGGTAATTAGTAAAAACCTCAAGATAGTGGTCAATACTATTTCAGAGCAAATATATGTTGTAGTTTTTATTACCGTTTTATTTGTTTGGTTACATATGTTTCGGATGTTGAACCGTGTTTACTACCCAGCAGCCTCGTCGACAACCATTTCTGTAAAGTCTAATTAGGCTGCTTGATCGAAAACATGGGCTATATATATATATATATATATATATATATATATATATATATACATATATATATATATATATATATACATACATATATGATATCTTTATGTGTAAGCTGCCTAATTTTTCAGAGGTAGTGATACAAGTAAACCACTTACAACATAGTTAAAATACAATCTTTCTCATCATTTTATATAAGAACGTGACCCAGTGTTTCCCCCTTTAGACCAAAATATCATAGATTTACAACAACAGATGACACATACAAATTTATTTATTTTACACTATTAGCCATTACCTTATTTAACTAGAGATCGACATTTTAAGCACAATAATTCGTTATATTAAAACATTATATTTATTCCTAGAAGTGACATCATCATATTTGGCATAGTCTAAAGAGGTAGTAGGTTCAATTTTACTACGTATTCTATAACTATTTTATGACCTCATTCTTCACTACGTAAAATTATTCTTTTCCCCACTTTCCTGGGTGTTGACCGTCCTTTACTTGCTACTGAATTTTTACACATCGCATACTCTTACAACATTTGAACTGGAAAAATGAGGAAGTTCTCCATATACGTATTCCCTGGATTTCGATTGGCTAAAATCTTTACGGTCTTGATAACAGTATCAGCCAAAAACACCAACGCTTACTTGTATTTTAATATGCCGTTTTCCGATTACAACATACGAAAGAGAAGCTGTCTAGATTATTACTTATCGTATTATACACTACAAGAAGGCTAACTCATTAAATAATAACGTTTATGTGTGTGTGTGCCATTCCATACGAGTGGGCTTGTGTTAACACATACACGTACGTGTGCGTGTGTGTCTGGTTTTTGTTTTCTGACGTAGTGTTGTTGTACATATGTGGCGTGCCATATAATTAATAGTCTGCAAAAAATTCGCAAGCCTGCCTGTGTTTCTACACATGCATAGGCGCATATAAATGTATACATGGGTGCATGCGTGGTTTGTTTGCATACACGTCTGTGTTTTTATGTGTGGTCGTATGTGTTCATTTGTCTGTGTACGTGGGTGTGTTCATAAAACTATTAACCTGCGTTAACTTGGGGCCGCGTGTATTTGTGTTTATACACATACATGTGCGTGTTGTGGCGGATATGCTTAAAAGATGGACCTGTCTATTCAGAAAGCCGTTATGTACTAAAAGCGTCGTGGTATCTATTCGGAATGCCGTTTTTAACATGTTGTATATTCGTTGTATGCATACCTGAAAACATGTAAAATCGACATTTCAATGGTGAACACCGAGTTCAACTTATGTCAATAATAAAAAAAATGTATATAAAATTTACATTTTTTGTTCTAAGATCAAACTATTTTGTTCATCAAATTTTTACTTTCATAACACGTGCCGTTCAATTATATATATATATATATATATATATATATATATATATATATATATATATATATATATATATATATATAGTTTTAAAATAATAGGCGGAAGTTTCTAGAGATCTGTTTCGGCTATCATCTCGTCAGGAGAAAACCGATAGCGAACAAAATAATATTGTGTCGAAAAATAAAGAGTTCTAATGTGGAACTTATTAAATGTGCCAAAATACGGGGACACTAAATAAATTTATTAACGTTTAAAATCGATTAAAATATTGACCCAACGAGGGAAGAAAGAAAAAAAAAAGCGGGAGAAAAGATTCAAAGTTCCCCAAAGAAAAACAATGCGTTTGATGTTCCTTTTTGCCGGCACAAAGAAGGTTGACGCACCGCAATAGAGACACTCCAAAATCTTTAAATGGTTTTTGGAGTCCGCTCTATGTAGCACCTCGAACCAATCTATTTTATATCTATCGTCACAGCACGGGTTGTCAACCAAATGCTAGCCAGTTGCAGAGTCCAAGGCTGCATAAGGAGGGAGATCACCACACCCCGCCCTCCCTTGTCTTATCTTCGATGGAACTTGCTGGTTTATACAAGTGAAAAGGTGCAAGGATGTTCGCCCAACAAAACCAGCATCGAACTGGCATTTAAATTGATATACAATATTACTATTTTGGATGTAAGGCAAACTATCCTTGCGAAAAGACGGAAAAGCAGGCCTCGTAGTATATACCAAACGCAAGGATACAGAATTAATGCAGCCGTAAATACTTCTGCAAATCTGTTTGGAAAGTATATTACTCCAATCCCCAAATCCACGGTAATTTCAAATAAACCGGGCATTTCAAGGGTCCAAACGTTTGGGGGGATTTAAAATCCGCAACGTTTTTGAAAATACAATCATCAATAAGGTCAACAGGATAACAATTATTGATGAATATTTCCCTGATCTTATCGAGTTTTGCGTCTAATCTCTTAGGCGAACAAATCATGAGGGTTCTATGTATCAAAGTATTAATTAAGCCGACCGTACGTGATTTTGGTATATTTTTAAAACTATATCTAAATTCTGTACCCCTAAACATTTATATATATATATATATATATATATATATATATATATATATATATATAATTATTTTTTCACTATAATAATTAAATACCTACAGACACTAGTGTTTCATCCTTTCGTGATTCTTCAGTGCAGGGTGTCACGATTACTACCAGTCGAACGATTCGAACCCCGCGACACGAGACATATCTGGCTCGATTAGCGGAGGCCGTATCCATTCGGCTACTATTAACCGTGTGAAATAGCGTTGAATTTTAAACATTTTAATTTAAATGTCCATTACGTCAGACAGACAGTGATCAAATTGTTATACGATGATCTACGCATATATATATATATATATATATATATATATATATATATATACATATATATATATATATATATATATGTAAAAGAGATTTAGAAGGCAGTCACAATGCGAGGTATTAATTATAGTCGCTGTTGGTAAGAGGAGACGAGAACAAGGGCCCTTCATCCAGCATGCTTTGAATTGACCTGTTACGCACACCATTTGAAAAGGGAAAAAATTCCGAAATTAATAATGGAATACGTCGCATGAATACAAGTAAGACATTTTACCATACAACTGAATAATTATATATAAAAAGCAAAAAAAAATAACAATATATATTTATATATATATATGTACTTGTTGATTTGTACATCAACACTTGTTCTCGTCTCCTCTTACCAACAGCGACTATAATTCATTCCTCGCATTGTGACAACCTTCTAAATCTCTTTTACATACCTATCCCACACAATGCTTCAAGCAAACTACATATCAATCCTATATATATATATATATATATATATATATATATATATATATATATATATATATATATATATTAAATTAAATTGTAATTCAATGAATTTCAAAAAAGTCTCATTGAAATGAAATGAATCGGTTCAGTTTCATATCAAAGAATTTTTATTATTCTAAGCAAGACAAAGAATGTTTTAGAAAGTTTATCTCCTTAACCTATAGGGTTTCGATGTCTACCATCTCATCAGAGGACTGAAAATATTAGCAAATAGTTATAAAGGTATGCACCCTATTTGCTAAAGTCAGTGAGACATGGAAAGTCAAAGTGAAAATAATATATTTATCAGAAGTCCTGTAGCAGGAGTATTTGTAGAAAAAGGATATGAATGTTTTGTTGATCCAACTTATTTGGTAAAATCCATATTATACGTTCTTTACATCCGTTTGGTAATAGTTTCCAAGTTATATCCTGGGTAATCCGCATAGCTGTGTACATTTCCGAATCAGGCAAGTGCTTGTTTAAATGTGTTTTGGGTCCAGCCGAAAATAATTTCAAAGTCTGGTGGAAGCCTTTTCATTAGAAGCTTATATTATATTTAGTGTGGCGGAGTGTTAGGGAGAGTAGGTAATGGTAAATGGTAGGAGGTGGGGTGAGACATTTGTGCCTATTCATCCTAATATACACATGAATACGCATATACAAACTCAACACTTACACAAAATATACATATGTTATATATATATACATATACAACTTACACACATACATACACATATATACATATATACACATATACCTATATACACACACTTAAACATACAGACATCTCTATAAAAATAAAAATAGATATCTCTTCAAGTAGAATCTAAGAATCATAAAGTTTGACCGGTCGCTTAATTGACGTTAGGTCGTGTACAAGATATAAGGACTTGGTTCGGGGGGGGGGGAGAAAGGAGGAGAAATAAGAATATGGATATAACAACAAAAACTAAAATAAACTAAAATAAAGAGATGGGCCAAATACGTAAATTGAATAATTCTTTTTTTCCTGATTTTTCCTAGTTTAACCTCAAACCTCATTGTCAATTTAAATTGTATTTGTTCTGTCAACTCAAGTTTTATGTACTGCCCAGGAGGTGCTAATTATTATTAATTTTATACGTATCTATATTACCCTTAGAAAGAGGGTTGACATAAAGTTTAGAATATACTAATGTTTATTAGCTAATTGTGAAATTAATTCTAATATCATTGATGGAGCGTTTTATCTTTATTTTATGGTCCTTACGGTAATAGTTCAATGCTAAGTAAGTTAAAACAAGGTAATAAAGTAATTATAATACCTTAGTGAAGAAAAAAAAACGTTTAAAAGCAGTATTTCCATAACCTTATGCAATTTAATAATATTTAACCGGGGAAATTTTCTATAACTGCATTATTAATACATATACATACACACAAATATACCTACACACACATACCCACATATATATATATATATATATACACATATATATACTTACATATACACACATACATATACGCCCCTATATATACCCACACACAACATATTTATATACCCACACATACACATGCATGAACGTGTACAATATATATTTTTTATACATACTCGCAACCATACGGTTAATACACACATACGCTCACTTATTCTATGTATACTTACATCTAAGCCCATATATACCCACAGATACCAGGTGTTCCATATATAGACAGATATACCCTCATATATATAAAGAATGTATTTAGAAATAAAAAATGTATGCACTTTAATTTATAGGAATAATTAGTATATGTAACTTACCTAAGTTTATCAATGATATTTTTTATTTTTTTTATTTTTTTATAATTTTTTAACCCCTCCTCTGCTAATTTAACATAAATAAGATGAAAAAAATGGGATTGTGTAACTATGTTATTGAATTTAATTAACCTAGTACCATCAGAGATGACGCATCAATGAGTATAGTTATTTCTTGTTTATACGTACGGATCTGGAGATTACCTTGCAATGGGGAATTTTTACTCCCTTTCTGGTTAATAGATGGGTGCGGAATTATAAATTCTTTTAATGGGAAGCTACATGCTTTTGGAAATACTATTATAATTAGATCTTAGAGTGCCAATTATGTGTAGGAGATTTAAAGTGTAGCATTTTTATGTGCTTATAGTAAGGCTCTACTTAACATGTGCATATACACAAACAAAGAAAGTTATTTTATGTGTAAAAACAGGTTATTAAGAACCTATCTTTAGAAATGAACATTGTTATATTATTAGTAAAGTAAATGTTTAGATTTTAGTCAAGGCTGGTATGTATTTAGTACTTTGATTTTACCTATTTCTCATTTGTACAGAGAGTGTATGTTATTTTATTTTAAGATTGCTGTATTTAATTTTTTTTCTTGTGTTTACATCTGGACACTAGCTCGTTCTTGGTATTAATTATGGGTTTATTGAATGTTATGGAGGTACGGATATGTACACAGCTATGCGGATTACCCAGGATATAACTTGGAAACTATTACCAAATATGTACACAGCTATGCAGATTACCCAGGATATAACTTGGAAACTATTACCAAACGGATGTAAAGAACGTATAATATGGATTTTACCAAATAAGTTGGATCAACAAAACATTCATATCCTTTTTCTACAAATACTCCTGCTACAAGACTTCTGATAAATATATTATTTTCACTTTGACTTTCCATGTCTCACTGACTTTAGCAAATAGGGTGCATACCTTTATAACTATTTGCTAATATTTTCAGTCCTCTGATGAGATGGTAGATATCGAAACCCTATAGGTTAAGGAGATAAACTTTCTAAAACATTCTTTGTCTTGCTTAGAATAATAAAAATTCTTTGATATGAAACTGAACCGATTCATTTCATTTCAATGAGACTTTTTTGAAATTCATTGAATTACAATTTAATTTATTTGCTCTATCTTGCATATCGAGCAATTCTTGTTTAGATGGGATAACTTATAAAATATTATTGCCAATAATATTTTGTAAACCAACAATCTCATGTTTACATAACCACTGATTGTTAAATAAAAACTATTTCGAAGTATATATATATATATATATATATATATATATATATATATATATATATATATATATATATATATATGATAAAAGATAACTAAGATGCCCTGTCTGGATTTCAGAATGTGGGTCCATTTCAGCAACCCTCGACATTTCTTTCATTTCCACTAAGCTACAGTAACGCGTGGCTGGGTACGGCTAGTTGTACATCTAGTATTGTCTGTTGAATAATGAAGATTTGACACACACAAACACGTGTTATATTGTGTTTTTACGCTGTAAAAATGGCTATAGTAG
>NC_136489.1:28080514-28143014 GCF_053919585.1 Euprymna scolopes | reverse complement strand
GTAAACAAAATGTTTTTGTGTCTTGAAATTTCAGTTTTCGAGGGAAATTCATAGCCTGAAGACTTAATCTCCCTGGCACGGGTGATTACAGAAAAATGTATGCACATATATAGCTATCAATATTTGTAGAAATAAATTACACAAATATATATATATATATATATATATATATATATATATATATATATATATATATATATATAAACAAAGAAAGATAGCGAGAGGGAAAAAACGATATTCTGGATGTCTTCCGTACATTTATATCCCCTCTGGCTCTGCATTCCATCTTTAAAGAGGATATGCCCTCTATATGTATATCAGACGAGATATAATTGTAAAATGTAGGCATACACCGATTCATACAATCTAAATTTTCAAGAAAATCCTAAAAGTCTGTCATGGTGCTTCCCAGAATATGCTGCTGCCATCGCGCACAGAAATCGCTTTTCCCATAATTACCAACATAATAGATGTACTGAGATTAAAGCTGATTTAAGGGGTTCCAGGAACAACTGTAAATGAGTAAAAAAATATGCAAGACACTATATGCCCACTCCGTTAAATCCAAAGTAGCTGAGCAGCGGCTTGGTCCCATCAGTTTTGGCAAATAGCAAACAAGATCCTGAACGGACGCGTTCGTTCTATCCCAACCATCATCAATGGACCTGATGTCATCACGTCAGCACCAGACAAAGCCAAACTATCTGCCAAGAATTTGTAGAAACGTCTACCCTATGCGACCGAGACTATCAACTGCTCGTATTTCCTCCTATAATATGCAACATACAAATATATGTCCGTGATGTCGCCAACCTTATCAAGAACATTGATTCCAGTAAAGGACCTGGCCATGACTTCATTTAAATAATAGTGTTGAAATAGCTTAAACCAGAACTTGCCCCCATACTTCCAACATTGTTTAAATGTTGTTGTAAAAAGAGTTGCTTTCAAACACCCTTGAAAAACTCATCAGTATGTCCTGTATTTTAGAATTCATGTAACAGGACATCTCCCTCCCAGTACAGACAAATAAGTCTCATGTGAGTAAGTTGCTGTCATCCATATTAAATCACGAAGTAGTCAACCACCTCAGCAGAAATAACTTTCTTAGTGACATGCACTATGGTTTCCGTTCTGCTAGATCTACAACAGATGTGCTAACTGTTTTTTTCTCATAGGATTAGTGAATCTCTCTGCAAAAGCTTTCTTTCGAGGGCAAATGCTCTTGACATATCAAAGATAAGGTATAGCATAAAGGCCTACTTCACAAGATTTCCAGCTACGGGTAACTAAATATTTTCTCAATTATTAAATCATTTCTCTCTTATAGGTTCATATGTGTAGTGGTTGATGGACAGAAATCAGAAATCACACTATTAATTCTGGTGAGCCTCAAGGGTCAATCCTTTGCCCAACTGTCTTCATGATCTACATCAAAAAGACATACTTAAATAATTCGACCGCTTGGTACAGTGCGGAGAGGAGTGGCTGGTTACTTTTAATGCATCTAAAACCAAGCTTTCATCTTTACATCATCAACGCTCTGTTCCTAATCTGGCATCGATGGAAATTGATGGCTCTCGTCTTGGGGAGGCTGCATGTTTTGACAAGCTTCTGGGGTTTACATTTACTTCAGATCTGAAATTGACCATGTATATCAAAGTTGTTGCCAAGGTCGCTGGAAAAATGCTAGGATCCTTCTACCGCTCCAATAGATATTTTCCTGCAGATGCAATTCTCTCTCTATCTATATACAAGCCAAATACATCCAAGGATGGAGTACTGCTGCCATATCTGGGTAGGAGCAGCTAAAAACAGCTGGTCCTACCTTGACAGAGTACAAAACAGACTTCGTAGCCCAGAGGGAGTGTCTTTTTTGTCTTCCCTGCAATCTCTCTCAGATAGAAGAGACGTTGCGAGCATGTCGTTTTTTTATCGTTATTTTCATGGAAAGTGCTCGTTAGAGCTCCAGTCTTTGGTGACCCTCGCCACTCTTTCACGAACAACACCCGTCTAGCTGAAACCACTGTCAGTAATTTTCCCCACTCTTTATCTGTGCCTAAATCCAAACGTAGATTCCATGAACAAAGCTTCTTTCTTAGAAGTGTACACCTCCGTTCCGTTTGCCTGTTTCCCACCTGACTACAACACGGATGTCATCCAGTCCAGCACATACAGAATTCCTGATTAACCGCTCCCTTATGTAAGACATATAATCAGATCTCCATTACTATCGACAGCTACTATATCATCTCACTGATTACTGTAAACGCAATAACCCTCATCGCGGAGTGGTAAGTGACACTTTCATCTAAAAAAAAGAAAGAGAGAAAGCGACATGGAAAGAGAAAGAGGGAAGGGTGAACGACTTATTTCCACCACTTAATAAATAACATCTCCAGCATTATTTCAAATAATTTTTGAAAATATCAATTCAAATGTATATATAATGTGGTAGGACGGACACTCTAATAATGTCATTCTTACTTTCCGCCTTAATACTGGTCTGGAACTAGGAGCAATCCATTTCCATGAGTGTGTGTGGGAGCAAGGCGAATTGTCGGTGGATTCTGACTATCTGAATTGTTTGGGTATTGGTCGCTATGGTGTTCTTTTACTATGCCCACACGATGTCGTAGAATTCTTTCTGAAACCAAGCTTGTGTCTCTTATCTGCAACACCCAGGATCTCCCAGCAGTCACATAATTGCACCAGGGATCACAAGGATCTTCAGCACCTCTAGGTACACTTCGTTTTCATCGTCCTGAGCATGCTTCTTTAAAACGTATTTACATTTTGAAGACATTTGGAATGGTTATCTTGTTATAACATAGATCATGAGCTGTAAAGCCGCACATCTTCGATCTCGCCCATTGAAGATTCCGTAACTTTCATATGTTACATAAAAAGGTAATCATCTTTCCATGTAAATAAGAAGAACATCAGATAAGTAAAAATGAGATAAGGGTAAGCCAAGACTCGGACCTTCTAAGTTTAAGAATTGAAAATGAAAATAAGGTGTTGTTAATTCTGAATATTAAATATGTCATTAAAAATGAAAAATACAAATTAAAAGTATATTAAAAAATAGGTAAGAGTATATGTTGCAAATTATTTTGTTGTCAAAAGCATGCTTAGAAATACGTGTGCATAGCCACCTGGATTGGTTACGTTTGGGAAACCCTTCTGACGCAATAACAAAAAAGACAGATTCTCAATATAGGAGCTAAAGTTAGTCAGATCAGAAAGGAAGAGTCAGCCAGTAAGTCAGAGAGACATTTAAGAGTCAGTCAGGTGGCAGTCAGTGGTCCCCTGACTCTTGGAAGATAAGAGTAGAAGATTAATCATGTAGATTCAAATGTGAATTCCTGATGTCAACAGCATTCGAAACGTCAATTGAATAAAGATTCATCATTGTGTTTATTGTAACTGTTGTCATGTGTCATCTTTTCACGCTCAAAAAGTAATGTGTTAATTATGTTATAATGAGCATTGTCTAACTATTCGATGGTTATGCACTACCCCTCCTCTGTGTTAAGAACTTGTATACATCTCCAGGTAGTATGTATATGAAGTCCCAAGCATCCCAGGACAGAAAAGTAAAATGTATAAATGTTCTATCTCCCATCATTGTTATATATGTCCCAGCCGTCTCCCTTTTAATATGATTCTCCTGCTACACAGCACATACATGACAGAAGCATTCTATTGTTATAAGGGATGTGTATATTACCGGCAAACAAATACATGATATTTAAAAAAAGAAAATAAAAAAAAGGATTTCTATCAAGCGAAGAGGAAATCAAGGCGACTTTTCAGGGTGACGATTTTATTGTTCAATACGGTATATAAATGAGTATGTAAATGTATATACATATATGCATATTGTATATAAATATATACATGAGTGTGTAGTGCATGCATTTTCTCATTTATTACCGTCCAAACACAGAGTTCCAATAAGATGTAAGAGGGCAATATCAATTTGGATAATAACTAAAAGGAATCCTTAACAGTGATGGATGTGTTAATATTGTATATACATTGCATCAGTCAGAATTAATCGGCACCGTGAGCGATCACGAAACGTTTGCAGTCTAAAGAAATCATTTGGTATACGATTAATTGATTGAGTACCTTACACAATCTGTCTTTGAAATGGAGGTTTTTTATCATAGTCCGGTGGATCTGTGTGCCATTTACATCATCGGGCCTGCAGGGAAGCAGTTTATTGCATCGTAAACTTTTCGTTATGTGTTAAAACGAGTACAAGAATATACAATTAACTATAGAACAATGGAAATGCCATTGCATACAAAAAATGTATTCTCAATTATTAAATCATTTCTCTCTGATAGTCTTATAAGAGTAGTGGTTGATGGGCAGAAATTTGAAACACTCAGTATTAATGCCTGAGTCCCTCAGGGATCTTTCGTGGGCCGAGCTTTCTTCCTTATCTACATTAATGGTCTTCTAATTAACATTCTCATATCATTCATAGATATTTACGCTGATAACACTACAATCTATGGTAGCACATTTAAGACTGTAAACAGTCAAATTCTCTCTGATTCTCTCTCCTCTGATCTTGAGTTAGTGGTGCTGTTACATGATAAGGGCTGTCGCCTTTTCATGTAAGTAAAAACATAGGGAAATAGTTAAATGTAAATATGAAATAGGATAGTCCAGGATTTAAACTGTCGAAGTTAGACTTGGAATTGAGACCTCCAATCATAAGTTAAAATAAAAACAGAATTTTATTATAAATGGAACGTCCAGTAAATTGTTGATTTTGTTAAAATATGTAATAAATACAATTTGGATGGGAACTATTTACATTCTTAGAAAAAAAACATAATGTAAATATGGGTTACACAATTTACAACCAGGTTAAATTATTTTATGAAACAAAGAGAATTGAAAATGTTATTGTAAAGTGAGTTACGTAAAATTAGTTTAGAGAAGGGGTCCTGCAATGGGGTTCATATACACGTGCTCGTTCATGCAATGACGTCATGAGTTATGAATTTATTTAGATAAGTGAGAATCAGGATTCCAGTAAATTGTTTATTCTATTAAAATATTTCATAAATACAATTTGGATGGAAACTATTTACATTCTTAGAAAGAAAACGTAATAGAAATGTGGGTTACAAAATTTACAAACAGGTTAAATTCTTTTATGAAACAAAGAGAATGGAAAATGTTATTGTAAAGTGAGTTACGTAAAATTAGGTTAGAGAAGGAGTCATGCCATGGGGTTCATATACACGTGCTCGTTCATGCAATGACGTCATGAGTTATGAATTTAGTTAGATGTGAGAATCATTATCAGTCACTTAGGAGAAGCGAGAGGAGTCAGATAAGAAAGCAGAGGAGATCAGACCGATTCTCCGTTACAGTCAAGGCACCCTCTGGGAGCGGAAGGATTAGAGATAACAATGCATAAGTTTGAATCCCTGAAATACAAACTCATGTACGTTCGGTCGAAGAAGAAATACACGCATCCTTTTGTGGTTTTTGCATTTGGTCTTCATGTTGTTACTCATGTTGGCCATTTATGTAATAAGAAATTTGTGAAAATCATCATCACCAAAACAAAGGTAAAGTGCAATTGTATTTATATGCACTTTGTGTTTATAAAAATGTGCAACTGCCAACGTAAATGTCAAACGCACTATCCCTCAATCTATCTATCAAGGTATTCATAAATCTCCCCTCATTGAATTACATCAATGTATTGTATCGTCATGTAGAAATCTGTACTCTGTCTGTCTCCTTATATATAAGAACTGTCTCTCTCTTTGTATATACCCTGTTTATCTCTCCATCTCTCGACAATATGACCACTCACAATGAATATATAAAATGTCTAGCATCTCAGCAAATAATCACACACATGAACACACCTAAGACTCTCTCTATCACTCTAAGACTTTTACTAACATGAACAACAAAAATATATAAGTCGTAATCTAAATAAGAATAACGAAACATACTCTCGCATATTTGGTACCTGCTATAATACAACCCATTACATAACAGTGCATTGGGGAATGAGGTAGCTTGTTTCTTTTTATGCATCTAAAACCATTTTTTTTCTTTACACCATGAACGTCTGATCCCTATCTGACATTAATTGGAATGAATGGCTCTCGTTTTTGGGAGGCCTCATGTTTTGCCAAGCTTCTGGACATAACATTTACTCCTGATCTTAAATAGAGCGCATGCATTAAATCCTTTGCCAAGAATAGTGTATCCTTTTATTGATCCAGTAGATATCTCACTGCTGATGCAATTTTCTATCTATAAAAGAGTCAGGTACGTCCAAAGATAGAGTACCGTTGCCACATTTAGACAGGATCTCTAGAAATGAGATATCCTTCATGATAGAGTATCGAATAGACTTCGTAGCCTAGTAGGGGATGCCGTTTTCTCTTCCCTGAAACCTCTTTCTCACAGAATAGATGTTGCGAGTTTGGCTCTGCTTTATCGTTATTATCATGGCAAGTGATCGGCTGATCTCTATTCTATGGTCCTCCTCGCCAAACTTTTACAGGAAACACCCGTCTAGCAGAAACACACTATCAATAATTTCTTCCACTCTTTATCTGTGCCACCCCCTAAACGTAGATTCTATGAGCAAACTTATTTCTTGGAATTGCATTCCTATGGATTGTCTTCCGTTTTCCTTCCTTCATGCTGATTACAATATGGCTGTCTTCAAATCTAACGTAAACAAGTTTTGATAATCTGTTCAATATAAGTTAACAAATTCTCCGAATTTCCATTTCTAACGAAATCTATATTGTCCAATTTCTACTGTACACTCTTTTACCATTATCCACGAGCGGTCTCTGATAAGTGGTGATGCCTGTGAAAAAAGATTAATGTGACTAAATGAAGTATTAATACATCTTCATATATATATATATATATATATATATATATATATATATATATATATATATATATATATATATATATATATATATATGTAAATGTAATTCTTGGTTCGTTCAAAGTCTATAGAACGATATTTCTACATTACCAATTTAATTGGAATTTTCAGACAATCTATTTTTTATGTCAAGGAATTTTTGCATGTTATTAAAATAATTTAACATTTCGAATTATAAAAATATTAAATTATAAATGAAAATATTTATCCTAACTGCAAGATTATGCGGCCTTTCATTTCCGGTAGAATGAGCCTTTCAATCATTGAGATGAGTATTATTTGAATTACTTTTTATGATACTCATACAGAGAGTGATCCGTGCTGAAATAATAACGTTATTATTTAAAAAGCCAAGCTTAACATGGGGAGGGGAGGGTGGTTTGTATCCATTCTCTACTTTAACCTTACAATTGAATAAAAAAAAGTATATCGTAAAACTTTAATTAACCGTTGAAATACGATTTAAAACTTTTCTTATTCATGAAAAAAGTTAAGCCTACGTAAATAAATAAATAAATGTTTGTACACCTGACAAATTTTCAATAAATGTTTTATTTATGAAAACAGTTAACGTAAATAATGTTTTTAAAAGTGCGAAAGTGCCGTAGTTGTCAACCATCACTCCCATGCTTAATTTCTATACTTATAGGAATTAGTATTTTTTTTCACTGGATTATTATTGATTGGACACTAATTAAACAGAGATTATTAAAAAAAAATTAAAAAAATAAATCATTTTTTCGACATTTGAAAGTGGTGCTCACTTTTAGTAACAACATTCTGATAAATTCGCCACCCATTTTGTAACCAATAAAAACGCGGTATATCAAAACCATAGAAGCCTCTACCGCATTTGTAAGTCAGAAATATATTTGTTTCTCAAAGAAAAAAACTAGATTGAACATGACTTTTTTATTGTTTTTAATTAAAATAAAGTTGCGAGGTTTTTTTTTTTCACTTATTAAGTTAAAGGTCAGTTTGTGTGTGTGTGTGTTTTAATAATTTATTTCATTAAAGGTGAGTTTGTTGGTGTTTCTTTACAATAATATATCTGTTTTTATGAAAGGCGACTTTTTTTTCAAAAGTTTTTTTTTTAATTTGTTTTTAAGTATTATAAATTTCACTAACATGCTAGAGAAATGTTGGTGCTATTGCAGAAGGTGGTCCGCGCTATTTTTTAAATCGTATTTCCACGTTTAATTAAAGTTTTATGATATATTATTTTTTTATTCAATTGCAAGGTTAAAGTACAGAATAGGTGCAAAACACTCCCCTCCCCATATTAAGAATGGCTTTTAAAATAATAACATTATTATTTCAGCACGGATAACTATCTGCATGAGTACCGAAATGTTAAATAATTTGGTATTTTTTTTTAGATTAGGTCCACCTCCACAATTTTCCTTTAAATGACCACATTTTTACGTTTTCGAGTATGCTGAATACGGAAATCGCATTGAAATTTTGCGGAGATAAGTAGTTATCAAGATATAAAAAATATATTATGCATTGTATTTTTTGCGGCCATCTTTTACCCGCGCACGCGCCATAAACAAATGCAAGCGCGTAAAAAAGATGGCCACCAAAGATTACAATGCATAAGACAACTTTTAATATCTGGATAACTACTTATTTCTGCAAAATTTCTATGTGAGTTTCGTATTCAGCATACTCGAAAACCATGAGAAGTCGTCATTTAAAAGAAAATTGAGAAGGTGGACCTAATCTAAAAATTTACCAATAATTTTCCATTCCCTACGCCTCCCGATACATTGCTTCGTCAACATGCGACCATTTTATGTCTCCCGAAGACACTTCCGTATTTAGGAAAAAAAAATGGGTGACCGATTTACCAGAGCATGGTAACTAAAAAGTGAGTACCACTTTAAAATGTTGAAATGTGTTTTTTTTCAATTTTTTCATGATCTGGTTAGTATTCAATGAATAATAATCCAGTGAAATTAAATAAAAAAAAACTATCAGTATAGAAATTTGTATGGGTGTGATGGTTTTATAACTACGCCACCTAAGTAAATAAATAAAAAAATGTTACGCATGCATGCGTTAGCCTTGACTAGGGGGACTGAGGGAACGACCATTTAATAATTCTGCGGGTCGCCATGGAACTCAACACCCAAGGAGTACCAAAATAGTTTTCGTGATATGAAGAATTTTTTTTCGAAAAGGGTGTGATCAATTTTCCATGTAAATTTAACTTAAAATGAGCATCCACTTCCTGGGTTCTTAGGAAGGGGCATTTATTTTCGTGTTTATTGGCTTAAAGGTTGTTTGACAAAGCAGTTTAGTACGCGAGTGCATATTTTACAGTTTTCGTTCATGCTCATGCGTAGCATAAACAAAGGCTACGTCTGTTAAATGGAAAATAGTCCCAGAGTTTAGGAGTTATATTACCATGCAAAAGAAATCTAACAAACAACTGTTTAGCCAAGCAACACACAGAAAAATAATATAAAAAAAAACATAGCATCCATTTCTTTCTATCGAATTCATTTGCTGTATTTATTGAAAATTATTTTCCCCCGGATTTTTTATATAATTTTCCATTAAGGGTCGTGCGTCTCACGTTCGTATATAACAACATTTTTTTGTAGATTTCGGTGTTCTAAAAACGAATCTGCAAACCGTTTCCGTCGCAACAAAAATATTTTTATGATATGAAGAAAAGTGGGCGATACCTTTTCCATGTAAATTTAACTTAAAATGAATACCCACTTTCTAGCAACCTGAGAGAGGGGGGATTTTTTCCCATGTTTATTGGCTAAACAGCTTTCGTTTATGCTCAGGCATAGTGTAAACGAAGCCTACGGCTGTGAAATAGAAATAGTCACAGAGTTCAGGGGTTATTGTCAAGCAAGAGAAATCAAACAAAAAACTTTTTAGCGAAGAAACACACAGAAAAATGCCCCTCTCTCAGGTGGCCAGAAAGTGGGTGTTCATTCCAAGTTAAATTTACATTGTTAAGTGATCACCCACTTTCCGAAAAAGTAATTTCATGAATATCATAAAAAACTTTCTTTTTGCAACGGAAACGGTTTGCAGATTCGTTTTTAGCACACCAAAATCTACAATAAAATACTTCGTTATATACGAATGTGAAATACCTAATTTTTTTTAGCAGATTTGCCGTTAAGTTGTACAAATATTCTCAAACCAGGTAATTACTAAAAGGGATTTTTAAAAGTCGTCACCTGTATCGGGCAAAAGTTTAAAACCACCGATTATATGCCAGCCTACGTCATGATAAGATATATTGAGTGAGTTCCTAACAGTATTTTGTATATATTTCTTTTAGTTTAAATTCATTTTCCCAAAATTTCCCCCAACTTATCGTGTTCGGTACAGTCTGCCGACATTTGTATTTTTCAGATATACGGATAAACATTGAATGTTTTTGAACCGATTATATATTATATAAAACACTAAAATCTTATCTAGTTGGACAAACATTTCCTTTTCTTTCCGGTGATAACATTTATTTGTTATATATTTATTTTTTCACAACTGTCTGTATCTGTGTTTAGGAATATAAACACTTTTCATTTTATGTAACGTTTAGTCGACTTGAAAAACAGTGTTTATCGGTCTATTTGAAAGATACAAATGGTGGCGGACACTGTTGATTACCTTAAGTTAGAGAAAGTTAGTTAAAACTAAAAAAAAAAAAACAATTCAAAATACTGTCAGAAACCCACCGAGTATGCCAGCCTATGTCATGGTAGCATGCATTTGGTGGGTTTCAGACACTGTTTTGTATAGTTTTTAGTTTTCAACTTACTTTCCCAAAATTTACGTATTCAACAGAGTCCGCGACTATTTCTGTTTTTCGAGCCGATTAAACATTTTACATTACATAAAAACACTAAACAATTATCCGTTTAGGAAGAAACGTAACTTACCTTACCTTTTCTTCATTTATTTGTTGTTGGACAACTTTTTTCGAATCTGTGTATAGTGCCCCCCATCAACCAAATATTAATTACTAAATGACATTTTTGTATACAGAAAACAAAAAAAAAAAAAGAATTAGCGTTTCAACATTTTTGCTACGTTCGGCTTCATCCACTGATTGTTGGTCGAGTTCAAACCATGAAGGATTGACAGAAACTCCCGAGGATCCAGATCAAATGCTGCGAGAGTACCATTTTTTTTTCATTTTCACCTTCTTTTTCCCTTTTCTGAGTAGATTTAGCCACTCTGATGAATCGTAGAGGACGAAACGTGTGTCAATGGATAATAACATTTTTAAAATAATATATACCGCTCCCCATGGGGGGGTACCAAATTGGTTAAAAGAAAAGATTGTTCCCAGCTCACATTTGGGTGAAAATGCACTTTCGCAAATAATTGAATTCATTCAAAACATATCGCTAAAACCAAAAACAAACAACATTCAAGTAAATCGCGATATATCGAGACATTTGATGAGATGGGTCAGAGGAAAGGGGTTTCGGCTCATTACCGTGGGTCCCGATTTCGAATCTCGCTGTATTCAGCCACTCTGATGAGTCGTAGACGACGATAAACATTTTCAAAATTATATATATATATATATATATATATATATATATATGTGCGTGTGTGTGTGTTTGAGTCTGTGCATGTGTGTGTACACTCCTGTGTGTATCAGCCTAAACTAGACGCGAAAAAAGATAAACCACTTTAAATAGATAGAAAAGAGAATTAAGAACACTGTTTAATGTAGAAAGAAAAAAAAACATTTGCCCATACACAAGGTTTGCAGAATTGAGAAGAGTGTATGTTGAACTGTGAGAAAAATGATGGAAATAAAAAAACGAAATCAGAACGGTTTATACTAGGACAAACATTTATTAGAACTTTATTTTACGAAATTGTAAATGTAGAGATATGTGTCATCAAAAAAGAAGGAACAAATCATATTCGAATGTGTTAAAATATTGGCTAAACACGGGCAGTTTTCTGGTAATGAAAAGCGTATAATAATTTGTCTGCCTTGTAAATTTTGTTATTTTTTACTGGAGCGTTTAATCTTTTCAGAATAAAAACATTAAACAAGAACCAGAACAATACATAAAGAGACATTAAGTATTGTGGAATTTATTGTTTATTACAGTCTCGAACTACATTGTAGAATTAAAGAAAGTCTAGTAAATAATGTTGTTATATGAAATTTAGCAAAAGATAAGAAATTCAACAGAAGAAAACTTTACTGATTTTAGTATGTATTGTAAATTGTAGGGAAAGATTGAGAATGGAATAAAAAGCCGCCGATACGTAACAATTTATAAAGAGTGGGGGTTGCCAGTTCAGAAATAAAATAAAAAGTGTAAAATATAAAGATTTGAAGATTATGACTAGGTTTATTATTCAGGGGTAATTCCGGAAATGCAATTCCAGCAAATGGAAGACATCCCAGACGTCGCCTCCGAAGACGAAGGTAAGTGTTTAAAAGGATCCTTTTCTGTTAGGAGTGAATGAGGTCTAAAAAAACTCAATTTAGGTTATAATAATGACGGGGTGCTATTTTTCAAACTGTCCGACGTTGGATGGTGAATTATCGAAAGCTCGGAGTTAAAGAGTTAGTGTAAAACAAGATTATACCGATAGCAGCGACCCTGTGAAATTGAACACTGCGACTTAAGTAGGTAGACGTTTTCTGTTTTTGGCATTTATACATAAGGTCCGGATGCTTATTAAAAAAAGTATGAAAGACCTAGAAAATTAAAACTTAATAAGGAGATAGGGTCAGCAAGAACTGTCAAAGTAGGTGTCGTCCAATTTTGAGGTAAGGCGAAAGGTACGTTTTATTATGTAATTGTAGCGGATGGCTGATGTTAATAATATTGATAATGACTGAGTTAACTTAAATCGGTAAATGCACCTGAACAAATAAAAGTAGGTGATGCATATACGAAATTGTATCTAATCATCCCTTGCCCGCAGGTGTGAAGATCAAGTGTTAGAAGAGGGAGAGTGAAAATATACCCATTATATATACATGTTTATAAATTGAAGGGAGGAGTGCTGGATATTATGCCGGACAATAGCAAGTGATCTTGCGTAAAATATATTATATTTAGAATTATTTGTTGGAGAAAAAAATGGGCATTTGATTATAAAAATAATTTTGAGCTACAATGTTTATAAAATAATCTTAGCTAAATATAAACAACATATATGGTATGTTGACCGTGTAGAAATTGGCGTACGGGGCATTAGCTCATGCGTTAATAAGACGTGTCTATGTATATCTTACCTCAAAGGAACACACGAAGGAAACGTGGTCTTTTGTAGATGGCGTACCGAGACTGAAATGTTAACGATAAGAGTTAAAGTTTCAGGAAATTGTCGGCAAACCAATAGCCGGTATTCATTCGAGCTCCGAAAAGTTGAAAGCTCGACGAGAGGAAATATGTATCTAGAAAAAAAATCGCAGACCGCTGAAGAACAATAAGACAATAGAGTTATATGTAAAGAAAATATAAATTAATGTCGTGTGGTCCCTCAGACTCACGCAATAAAAGTTCAAGTATATCTCATTGATGACGTCGATTGCGTCCGTACTTATAAATTTTCACCACACACATCCGTCGAAGACGCATTATATACGGATGATAAAGGTATTAAAACTCTTTCATATAAACCAGCTCTACATATTTTGATACGGTTATATATATATATATATATATATATATATATATATATATATATATATATATATATATATATATATATATACATATATGTATATATATATATACATATATATGAATATATATATATATATATATTCTAAAAAAATCCATGTGATGTATTCTAAGCTAAAATTTGTAACTGTAGATATATTTAAAAAGGTGATTAACAAGAAAAATACCCAGATTTTAATATCATTAATTAATTCACTTAAAATTCCTATGAATAGTGGATACTTCTTGTTAGACTTGAAAAAAAAACAATTAAGGGAAAGTCATAAAGAAATGGCAGAAACAGGAGATGATGCCCTCTAATCTATAGTATTATGTGCAGTAAAATGAATGTTCATATTCAATGGTGCCAGGACTTAGATTGTTTCCTTCAAAAATTACAAATAAATTTCTCAACTACCAATAACAATGAGCAAGAACACATTACCCGAAAGCACTCTCTTAAAACTCATCGGCCTAAAGTTTACAAGGAACATGAACTTGAATAAACACATTGAGAGTATTGCAAATACATCTGCGAAGAAGATAGGCACTCTACCGTTCTATAAAACAACTTACGCCTGAAAGTATCCTGTAACATTATAAGGCCACCATTCTCCCATGTATGTTGTACTGCTGTTGCATTTGGGATGTTGGATCCGCTGCTTGTTTTTCACTCCTGGACAGGGTTCACAAGATAGTCGCCAACCTGATAGATCCTGAACTGTCATCTAGATTTCAATCTCTCTCATATCGACGAAATATGGAACCCCTCTACCTGTTCTCGAGTACTTTAATGGCGAATGTTCTAACGAACTCTAAGCACTTTTACCATCTCAACGTAAATGTACCCGACACACAGCAAAATTCTACGCCTTGTTCAGTAAAGATCCCTACGTGTAAGTCCTACTCCAATAGTTTATTCGCCAGAACTGCTTGACTTTGGAATTCCCTTCCGGGATTCTGCTTTCCCAAATGTAAAGACAGTCAGAAGTTCAAGTATACTGTTAACAGACATCCTGATACTCATTTCTCTTCATAATAAATGTGTATGCTCTGATAGTTTCCCCCTATTTTAAAGTGGCACTGCGCCTTGCCTGGGGTGAACATTGATAAAAAATATATATAAATAATAATTATATGTATGAATATATATATATATATATATATATATATATATATATATATATATAATTACAATGGAGTAACCTCTTTTCAAGACCCGAAGTTTACTCGAGAATAAGGTTATATGAGTATAATTTAGAAGTTAAGTATCTGGTACCGGCGTTGATTAGGTAAAATTTGAGTTATTCAAATGGACGGCTCAAGAAGATTTTAACATTTTACTTGAAGGCTAACATATTGTATTCGGCTAGGAAATTGTTCCACGTGCGGGTAGTTCTAGAATATACGCGTGACTCATTGAATCTGCGGTGCGATTAAAGCACAGATCGGGGTGGGGAAAAATATTGATAGACGAAATTATTGCTCGGCGATTTTTTTTTTTTTTGGAAAATTTAGCAAATAGTTACCATAAATTAGTGCTCATATGGACACTTTGCATGAAAATATTGACAGCGCCGAGACAGATATGCAACGTCTCTATTGAGCGAATGACGTTACGCGCTAGAGAAAAGAGCAGCACATAATGATTTCGAAAGGTGTTTATCATTTTTCCGAGGAAAGATGTGAAGCGCCGAATATCTTACGCCCAGATGTGGCAAAAGTATTCTATCTTACGACTATTTGATTCTTACGACGTACTTGATTCTTACGATTGGAACTACCATCAGCAATGAGAGACCTACTAGTGAGACAGAAGTGTGTAACAAATTGTCCAGCGTTTTTCTCAGCAAATTAGATGCATGCATTCCATTTAACTCAGAAGTAGCAAATTCCATCAAGACAAGCTGAACTGCCAAGGCGAGAGTCATTGACAAAAATTGAGCGAGGTGGGTATCAGAGCGATTATGACGAAAGGAGTTAGGCTTGTTTTAGGTGCATTAAAATATACCAGCCCTCATTTTCCCATTGAGCACGGTACTCCGGACTAGAAGAGAGATACTCAGAAAATTCTTGGTCGGCATTAAAAATCCTCTTCATAATCGATGGTGTTGGCTACATAAATATCTACATATTATTTAAGTGTGTGTTTTGAGAGATTAGTCATAAAGATCTAAGAGTCAGCTTGTCCAAGGATTGAATTAAGTGACGCTAGCGTTGCTACGATGAAATCCCTATTTCTGCCCATCTCCTGCTACTTTTGTATGTCATTCAGTAAGAAAGGATTTAATAATTAAGAGATGTCCAATTATTCCCTAGATGGTGATTTTGTGTAGAAGTATTGTGTGCCGTAGACTATCAAACACCTTAGATAAACAAAAGCTATTGTCTCGATAAATTAAACTCTTGTCATGAGATTGACTAAAACTGAGCGACATAAACGTGCACAGAAGCCGTAAGTATAGCAACACGGAAAACATGTTAGGTAATTTTTACTAAGGTAGTTGACTATTTTTCAGTTCATCGGAGAATTCAGAAACTGGCTGATTGGCCCATAGCATATTGATTGGCTTGTATCGACAAGGATATGACTGATATCCAGGATTTTGAAATACAGGGGAAACTGATGAAGTCTTCCATGGCGTTAAGGAGTGGTTAACATATGTTTGTTTGAGAGCAAGTTTCGGTTGAAGCTAATAAAGTACTATAGTTTGATTGCCGTCGGAGCCAGTTGCTTCACTGTATTCAACGTCTTCCATCAGCTTGGCAACATCGCACACACACACACACACACACACACGTATATATATATATATATATATATATATATGTTATATATCGTATTCTCGGACACAAGAGGAAATACGGTGGGTCACGGTTGAAAAGGATAAAATTATCTTCAAATCCATAGCACAGGATTTTGCTTTGCAAGATGCTGAAAAATTATGTCAGGTAAATTGATAATAGTTTGGATAAAGGACACCTTTTTAGTACCCTGTTTCTTATGCCCTAAAACTATTGAAAACCAAACAGCTGGGCAACTACATTAAACTGAACGTACAGGTTATACACACCTCTCGCATTATATATTCCCGTAGCAGAGGTAGTATTTAAAGTTCTTAAGATTTACAATGCACACACACACATATATATATATATATATATATATATATATATATATGTGTGTGTGTGTGTGTGTGTGTGTGTATATATATGTATGTGTGGGTGTGCGTGTGTGTGTCAGTGAGAGTGTGTGCATTAGTATTATACAGTGCCAGCATATAGAAAAAGCAGTGTTACATCTTGGTAATTGCTTGTTTTTCCTGGGCTTTTAAAGAACGGAAACAAAAAGTAAGTTATCAATACTTTGTTATCAGTAGTTTTACTCTGTTCTCTATTTATATATTAAGTTTTCATGTTGTTTAAAATTTGGTAAAAATATTATTTAAAAATAATATTTTTTAAATTGTATTGCTCAATGTAATGTTATGAATTTTAAGAAACAAAGTCAACGCACTTACAGATAGTTGTGTTATTGTTAAGCATGCATTTTCTTAATTGTTGTATTAGAGAAATGCCTATATCATATATGGAAACTGATATTGTATAAACAACATATCCGATGAATATATTGCGTCCTCAGGTGATAGGATGGCATATATTTAGGAGCAGGTGCAGTCCGAGCGATTACAAGTTAACCGTGTTATTCATCGAATATATAGATGTCAGCAATCAATTGTCAGTTGATTAGAACAGGAAATAACTAGAGTAATTATTGAACATTTCAGCAATTAACATGCAGCTGCCTCCTTCTCACCAGCAACTAAGTCACGATTAAAGAAAATAATTAAATTAAATCCCGCAGCATATTAAAAAAGATTGTGCACCATGATTCAAATCGAAAAAATGTTTTTTTTTGCTAATCTGTTTGTACAGATGTGCGTGTATTTTGTTCTTTTTTTTAATAATCCTCTCTTACGTATTATTTTTGAGCGTCCTTAATTTTTTGTTCCTTATCATTTCGTATTTTCCGGTATATCAATCTTTATCTAGTTTTCCCTTGCATATTTATCAATCTTTCTACCGCAAGCATTCTCAACTTAAATTAAAAAAAGCGTACCTTATATCTAAATTAATTCGACCATCTTACCGTTGGATTGAACATTTAGTGCTACTTAACTGTGGATTTAATTCCAAAAAATGTTTCCCGATTATATGTCTGCTTATACAATGTATGTGTTCACTTTCAGAAAAATGAGATATAATTTTCATGTAAAGTAACTGCCTGGAAAAAAAAGATTTAGATAAACAAGTCTGCATAATTAAGTACAGTTTGAATGATCCAAGATAGTTTCATTATTAATGAATAATACTACTTTATATATTTAAGGACAATGAAATTTCGCAAACAATACTGTAGTCGCTGGGATACATAGACTATTGATAAACGCATTGTTTATTCATTTATTTATTGAAAGTTATTTATGTAAGAATAGTATTATTGCAACTAATATATAAATAAATACAAGTTTTTATTTGAAAACATTGATGAAGTGCTTATACGTTTACATTTTATTTAAAAGGCCGGTATGGTTGCCCCAATAGTAATAAATGCACGTTATTCAAAATCATGCACACCTTATATTATTATTTCGGAACCAAGGTAAAAAGAAAACACTTCATTTCCCCCACTCTTTATATGTGCCTACATCAAAACGTGGATTCCATGAACAAAGCTTCTTTCTTAGAACTGCACGCCTGTGGAACTCTGTTCCGTCTGCCTGCTTCCCACCGGACTACAACTTGGATGTGTTCAAGTCCAATGTTAACAAATTCCTAATGAACCGCCCCCTTAAGTAAACACTTCATCAAATCTCAACACTAATGTAATGTACTTGCAATAGGCCTTATCCATGAGTGGCTTCCTGGCCTTGATAAGTGGTGCTCACTGTGTAAACAAAAAAGAAAACCTGGTATATCGTACTGATTTAAAACATTAAAAACATGAATTATGTGCCAACAGCTAGGATAAATACAAACTATTTATTCTCCCAGTAGAGTTTCGTGCCGTGTAAGCGATGAAACGATAGATAAGAAATGTCTAAAATTATCAGAGTCAAGCTATAAATAAATGTGGCATGCGCAAATATAGTAGAATAATGTTATTATGTTAAAACAAACATTTTTGCATTTAAACTTGATGACATATACCTGTGCGTGCTATTCACTAATAAAACACACATTTTCTTCATTAATAACGATACATGTCTTGTGATTACTCATTACCGTTGATTTCAGCGTTATGTGGTAGAAGTTTCAATTTATATCCGTTACATATCTTTAGAGACAGACCAAAAACACGGATGCATCTCTAGTTATATGTAATAGATATCTTTGTATCGAGCAAAATGATTTTCTATTGTTAATATTTATTGTGGAACGTTAATATTTCCTGGGTCAAAAAATACGTCTTCATAGCTTTGAAAATATGTTTCCGTATAATTATTTATTTTATTGCATCTATGTTTGATAATTATCGATTTTATTTATCACCTTTGCAATTGCACTCAAATAGATTATCTTATTATACTCATTGCATGAGAATAAGTGTGTCTTGATTTATATATATATATATATGTGTGTGTGTGTGTGTATATATATATATATATATATATATATATATATATATAGTAATGAAAACGTCTTAACCTTATATACGCAATTGTAAACTTCAAACTAATATAAATAGCATTATTTATATATAGAAAATGTCATCCAAACCGAATTAAAAAGCTCAATACGAAATAGAGAGTAGAGCATATTATAAGAGAAAGAAAATTAAAACTGAAATTGAACTTTACAATCAAAATTTATTGTTCGAATGAATACTCCAAAAAGAGTAACCAGTCGAACAGAAATTGTTTATTTTAAAGTTCAACTTACAGTTTTAATTTTCTTTCTCTTATATATATATATATATATATATATATATATATATATATATACATATATATTGGAAAAATGAATCAATCGACACAATCATCTTCTAGGAGGTTGGTATTAACCACCCGAATTTCATTCGTGTTACTGGTTGATGTGTTCTACATACTCTGTAGAACATAAGAATATATAGCATGGGTTTACTGCGTAGAATATACAGTGTATTATGATTAAAAATTGATAGTTTTAAAAATTATGATCATACAGCCATGGTAAATACTATGGACTACCAACAAAAAAATCTTTAAGATGAGTTAAAACCTAGGCATTTAAATGCTAAGAATAGTACAGTGAACAATAAGAAGCAAATGTAAACTATTTAATTGGTTACTGTTGTATGTATTTGTTTTAACATCTCTTTCATGACTTTAGTTGAGTTTAATACTATACTCATTCCAATATTTTTAATGATGTTCATCATAAAAGTTGTTTCTTCCTAAAAATATAAACCAATGCAATTTATTTGTACTTTAGGTAGAAAAATATATGAAAACAAGGCACACTGTATATAGTCTGGTACGATAAACTGTAACCCTAGCAAAGACGACACGATTAAAGTTCCATTTCATTCAAACGTTTTCTTTTTCAGACTATCTACTAGTTGACGATATTTTTAAATCCCTAAGTGATAGAAGCCTTTATCTTGTCTGAAAGTGACAAATATTAAACGAGTAAACTCAGAAATACTCCGATGTACAAATCATGCCATCTATCGATCGAAGTGATGAGAACAGGACTATTACCAGTACACTTAAAATGCACATCCGTTTAAGTTTCTGGTTTTTCATGAGGGTTAAAGTGAGGGTCATATCATGCGACTTCAAACCTTTCAAGTCAGTCTGAAATTCAACGCAATATGTGGGGCCTGTGGCTGTAGCAGCAAAACTTGACTCCCTCCCCGACCTTAACAGGCTAAACTAGGTATATTTCGTCATTCATCGAGAACATTACCAACTTGATCTCCCACAACAGAGAAGACAACGATACCGCAAAGATTCGCCGAGTATTCGCCGAGCTCCCAGCGGCGCTTGAGTAAGGACATGGTTCAAGTTCCGTACCAGTAGCGAAGAAGTAACTGAGGCTGAAGATTGCTACATTAAATTGATATAAGCTCTACTACAGAATCAAGTTACCTGAATTGACTTTTGTTCTAATATTTTTGGAAATAAAGCTTTTTCAATAAAAAAATAAATATATACATTTTTTCTACAAAGGGACGACCACTTTTAAAGGCTCGGCGGCCCCTCAATAAGGAGATAAAATTATGGTTCAACCCTCCACGAGAAACATGAATATACCTTTTATTAAAAATGATAGATAGTAATGGATGCACTTTTTTATCTTCTAGTATAATGTTTTGGTTAGGCCATGTGGACAGCATAAACATACTCTTTATTCCTGATTAATTCAGTGTAGTGTCATGACCTTTGCGATAAGAGTTTCGAAGGAATCAATGCTATTAGCCAGCCAGTTGTCTACTTAGTTATTCAGGCTTGGTAAATGACCAAGCCGACTGGAAATGATCCAGACATCAAGCAAATATTCAAGATTCGACCTATATAAGTTGGCTTTTGACACTAATAATACTCGGCCGCTTTAATATGCCTCTTGAAAATATATTTACAAGATGTTATAACATGACGAAATCTACGAATTTGATCAGGTTACAACAACGTAAATTTAAAAAAACTGGTAGCGACAGTGCGAAACTACAAGCTATTACTCGGGCATTAAACTTTTAAATGCGTTGGGCCATGTATATATATATATATATATATATATATATATATATATATATATATATATATATATATATATATATATATATAAAGCATAATCGAAAAGCGTAAATTATATTTGACATTACCTAAACAATGATAACTAATAAAACCTTTTGACGGAGAGTTTTATAGCATCCAAAGTTCTTCTGTTCAGAGGAAGGAAATATACTATAGATTTTTTCAATATAGCAAAACTAAGAATTTGCTGGTGTAAAGGATTGTGTGAAACTGCATTATATGACGGTTGTTATAGAATGCACAAATATAAATTTTTTATAATATGAATAAAGTACAAAAAAAATACTCGAAAATCCTAATTACAGAGTTAAATGATTCTTTTGTAAAATCAGGGAACAGACAATTGTTCGTTTATATATATATATATATATATATATATATATATATATATATATATATATATATATATGAATATAAATATATATATATATATATATTATTTTAAAATGTAATTATCCACTGACACGTGTTTCGTCGTCTACGACTCATCAGTCTGGATATATCGCGATTTACTTAGATGTTGGGTTGTTTTGGTTTACGCGATATGTTTTGAGTGAATTCAATAATTTACGAAAGTTCATTTCTACCTAAATGCGAGGTGAGAATAAGTTTCCCTTTTAACCAATTTGATACCCCCCACATGGGGAGCGGTATATATATATATATATATATATATATATATATATATATATATATATATATTATTTTTAAAATGTAATTATCCACTAACACGTGTTTCATCGTCTACGAGATGACGAGATGGTCCGGGGGTAAGGGTTTAGGCTCATTACGGTTGGGTCCTTATTTCGAATCTCGCTAGATACAGACACTCTGATGAGTCGTAGACGACGAAACACGTGTCAGTGGATAATTACATTTTAAAAATAATATATATATATATATATATATATATATATATATATATATGAGTTCGCAATCAAACTAAATTAACAATGGTAAAGATTGGTAATATTCAGATCCGTATATCATGTTGTATTCGTATATATCATCGCATGTATTTTAACCAAATTATGTATCGATGTGCCTTTCGAAGCTTATTTATTAAAAAAGCCACCACTTCTCAAGGCTCACCTCCTGATGTTTAGTATGCGTAAAGTGTTTAGTGAAACTAAAAAATTATGACCCTCAATGGTAGATATTAGTATTTCATTATATGATTTACAGCCCGAAAATTGTTTGCTTTTATTAGCTTTGAAGAGAGAAATAGTGTCAGTTTTAAAATATGTATGCAATTGATAGTTCTACAGGCGATTCATTCTAGGGAAGAATTTGCTTTATTGTTGAAATTGATTGCAGGTAAACGACTGCTAACCATAAGTACTTCACATGTAAGTTCAGCCGAAACCTTTCTAGGAAAACGGAGATACGAAGATTAAGATAGACTAGCATACGCTTTTGTTGTAAGAAAGTCACCTCAAGGTAAATGAAAATATCATTAGGTACTCTGTGCTGGAGCCGATTTTAACTCTGCCATGACAAAGAAGGTACGCTAAATGATTTTCTCCAAAATATAGAATTAATATTTAATTTTTCGACCAGTTAACCTCTAGATATGTGATTACTTTATAACTGTGATAACATCGGAGCATTTGAATAATTCAACGACTTGGGAAACATAACATAACTCCGAGATTTTAGCTCATGAGTGATGGTTTGTTCTAGACATTTTTTGATACAGCATTCTGCTTCAAGACCAAATATATTCATATTAAGTGGGGGCAAGTGCGGACTCAGGTGTTGGTAGCATATAGATAATTATTTGTCTTCGCATCCATTAAAATGAACCAGTCACTTTTAACCCATTGGTCAATTTACTAAATCTGTGAGGAGAATACTTCAATGCGGTTCGGTGCTCTCCTGGAAAATGTTGCCATAGATAATATTGTCGTATGTGTATATGTAGACAAATGAACTTAGAATATTAAGTGGAGAATCACGAGGTTGATCAGGACTATAAGTGGGCTTACAGATTTATACTTGTGCCCGACGTATAATTATATAAAAATATCTGAGAGTAATGATGTTATGCCTTAGAAGACATTTCCAAATATTCAATTTTTGAAGTGTTAACCTTTATCAAACGCATGAGATGGAAAGACCTGATGTGCTATATGGAAAAGCTTGGTCGATAGATTCACTGATAGTTGTTAAAAGTGCCGTCATTAAAGGAGATATTAATCTCTCAGTACGGAAACCATATTTCTCGTCACTGGTAAAATTTATTTTTACTGAAGTTGTTGGCAATTTATCTATTTATCACTTATATATGTGACATATAAAAGTAATTAGTTTGTAACTGGATGCAAAAAATGTTTTAATGTATTTCAAATACTGGAAAGACTGAGAAAGATTTTACCAGTATAAAGCCGCATGTCGTTTTAAGGCAGCCTTTGCCTAGGTTTGCAAAAATAGTAACTTGTTCTTTTTTAATTTGTTTTGAGTAATGTAACTGGTGTATTTTTTACGCTGGCATTAAGATTCGTGAAGCGGTAGACAAAATCAACGACACACATGTAGATCATTTTCCATCCCTGGAAGATCTGAATGTGTTTAATCTTATCACACGCAGTTAAGTCTGATAGAAAGTACGTATTAAAATTGGGGATTTGTAAATTGATAAAGAAATATCTTTTAGTCTGGGATTGAGAACAATACCAAATTCATTGAGACCATGTTTCTGTTTTTAGCTCAAAATTGATGTATTGAGAAAATGAGTATTATTTATTTTTGCACATTGCTGACAGACATAGTGTACACTTTATATTCACAAAATCTATTACGGTAAAAGCAATCAAGTAAATGTTCTTCTGTGAAATAGCCACAGAAATATATGTAGGTTTACAGTAGCTGTCTATTCGGTTTAATTTCTAATTTATTGGAAGCTATTAATATTCCTTTATTTGTTCGCCACTAAGTAACATCGGATGTTTTAGAAGCAACAAATATTTTACATATAACATAAGCGTATTTCCAATAAGAGCGGGAAGAAACTGTCACAGTTAGCCATCGAGTATGGATTCAGTTTGAATAAAGCGGAATATTTTAGGTCCTAATAAAATGAGATTTAATTTTATTGAGACAATCACGTGACCAGGATATCGAAGAAAAAAAAACAGATTATGCGCACAGTTCAGGTCATGTTGTTAGAAACACATATGGGAACATAGAGTATCGTATGTCAGTATGGTCCGTTACATAGTGGTTTCTTCACAATCTGGCAATTATGAAAAAAAAAGCATCTTATCATCTATTTACTTTGATAAGACTAAACACTAAACGTTGTGAACAGTGCCATTCTCACCGACGTGGATGTAGGGTGAGGGATGAGAGAACTGTGTGTGGCCATTTTTTCGGCGCTACTCTAAATGAGAACAATTCGATTAAGGGCAAATATGGTCATGTGAGTAAGAGTTAGTCAGATTCATAGTTTATGGTCTTTTTAGATGTGACCCTGCCACAAATGAAGCTCTCTAATGACGGTATCTACTCAATGTCCCAGACAATATTAGTGGAACATTTTCAATTTGAAGTTAGCATTACCTTTGAATGAGAAATCAGATAAAAAAGCATTTAAACTAATGCAGACAACTTCATTTCCACGGTGAAACGGCAATATAATCCACACAGCATTTTACATTTAGAACTGTCAAACAAATGAAAAATCCTACGGAGCTCATTTAAAAATTCAATATAATATATATACACAAGGTGTACGATATATTGAAATAAATACAAACATTATAATGACGATCATAATATACGATGACACCTTTCTAAAACATCCAACTTATCACTTCACTATGGTTGTAAATGCAAGAGAATTCTGAGGATATTATAATCCCACGGTCACAAATGAAGTACACCTCATATAATTATGCGTCGCTTAATCTTACTTTATTAATGAAAAAAATGTTCTAATGTGAAATCATAAATAAAAATCTATTTATAATTTAAATTATATTTACATAGTTTGTTTTTTATATCAAGTGGCACAGTAGATTTATACTTACTATCATGTGGGAATTATGATATAGGTGTTCATTCTCCGATGGATGGGTGTGAGACATTGAATGGAACTGCACATATAAACACATTCATACATTAAGTCCGGCAATTGCCAAGTGCCATATAGGAGCTTGCAACCTATTCAAATTAAAATACACGACGCCCAACTAAATGATTTCATTTGTGTAGTCGCATATATTACTGAATTTAGATACCAATGATTTTTACTGATAAGTGTACAGTTTATACTGGTTACATTTTATAAGTTGATGTCTTTAAATAAAATGGGTAATGTTTGTTCAGTCAGATCGATATTTGAAAGCCAGAGAATAGTGTGAAAAGCGAATACGATCCTACTTCCTCTGGATCTAAAAATGGTAATTTATTGTTCAGCAGTTTGTCTGATCAATAATCTGCCTGCTGTTTCCAGCGCACCGCACTGACACTGAGACTCTTGAGATTGTAGTTTACGACATTTTAAAACATCTCAACGGTTAAAGTCTAGGGTCGATGACGTATGTCAGTACCTCATAAAAACGTTAAGATAAATGAATATCATCATTCCGTATTACTGTCTAACTATATATCATTATATTTTAACATTTTATAACTGTGTTTACGTGTATATAAGTTTAATATTTTATAACTGTGTTTATGCATATATTATTATCAATATTTATAGTAAGCGGCAACCTACTAATAGTATTAATAGTGTTATTTATAGAAGTAGCAGTACAAGTAGTGGTGTTTAATTCGACACTCATCATATCTTATTTGTACCGCGAATAATTGCCGACAAAATTGGCGTATTACTTCTTATTTTCCTGAAAACATTCTTTTGAGTTTGAAAATATTATAAGTTATTATGTTTGAAATGCTCCCCTAAGTAGTGACCTCCATCACACAAGATGAACATTATATCCACCGATAATTATTTGCGATAAAATTTGTGTCATTTCTTTCAGTTCATTTTTCTAGTCTATACCTTAAAAATAGTTTCCAGGATAATTATATTACAGGCATAACAATACTTTCAACTTCTGGCGATTTTATTTATATAACAGCTAATATATTAGCAATAATTGAGACACAGACACACTCACACACGTACACTATTTTGTGAAGGAATTTAAAAAAAACGGTTTATTTTGTACTTAGAACATACTATGTGGTTACGGCATGATACACCATAAGCATGCACACTATATATGTATATATATATATATAAATATATAAATATATATATATATATATATATATGTTTATACATATGCGTGTGTGAGGTGGTGTATGCGTGTATGTGTGTGTGATGGTGTGCATGCTTATGGTGTATCATGCCGTAGCCACATAGTATGTTCTAAGTACAAAATAAACCGTTTTTTTAAATTCCTTCACAAAATATATATATATATATATATATATATTTATATATATATATATATATATATATATATATATATATATATATTTATACTTTATTTTTGTCAAAGACGGTCTATTGCACCCGAAACTGGAGTGTTTGCTAATGCATATTCTGTATTACAATCGACGGTGGGGGGTTGTTTAATGCGATATCTTTTTATATTAAATAAAAAAATTCAACAGTTGAGTAAAGTGTAGAAACAGAAAAACAAGGGTAAATTCTGACGTCCGAGCAAAGAAACTACTAGAATAGAAAACCTACTAGTAATTGGGTGTGGTTTTCTTTCTATACGGGGTTATGTATGTCGATAGCCGCACAGGTAATTGGTGAGATGTATTGGATGAGTTGTATACGTTAGGCAGAATATAATGTTCGGTTTTTATGAGATTTATTTTTAAATCTGTCAATAAGTTACAGGCAATAGAAAGATGCACTGGCATAGATATTGCAAGATATATGAGTAAGCTTTTGCATGGTAAAATAAAACATGTTTTCTGGTGGGTAATTTCCTAGCACAGTAGCCGTTACTCAATTTATTTTCAGCAGACATCCAAAGATTATCTAGGAATATGTTCTAAGTTTTAATGCGCTAAAAACATAAAGATTATTAAAGATGCTAGAAATCGTTGTTAAGGAATGCTTTTTTTGTAGGTGTTAAGCATAATTCACATTCCACTCGAATGTATTGTATAGTTGAGATAGTGTGAGTGTTATTCATATATTTTTTTCAATATACCAAGATGACGCGATGGTTTGAAGTTCAATCCTCGGCTTGGGGAAGTGCTAGTCAATCGGCACCGATGAGTTATGATACAATGAAACAATACTGTATGTAAATAAATACAATCATATCTTAAGCCCCGTCTTTGAGTAATGCATTGTCGTAAATTACCTCACCCGCTACTTAATTGGCTTAAAAATTCGAGGCCCGTTGTTTGTTTATATAATAAGCGTTTTCAACACAATAAAAGTGAGCGGCATATGTCTGTTTGAAATAGACATTTGGCGAGGGTATTTGCTTGCACTGCTCCCGGAAGTCGATCGAAGGGAACTGGTGACTACCAATGTGATAGCTTAAGGTTTCATCCTCAACTTGGGAGCGGTACAATCTCGCGGCACTGATGAGCTGCGATTCAACGAAACAGGGATGTATGTCGATGGGTGCATTCCTCTCTTTCTATCTCTCTCTATCTCATTCTCTATATACATATATATATATATATATATATATATAGTTATATATATAGTTATATATATAGTTATATATATATATATATATATAGTGATATATATAGTGAGAGAGAACCATCTAAAAGCTGTGTTCTATTTCTTTTATGGAGTGGCACTCTGAGAATTATGATTTATAGTTGCATTCGTAACATAATACTATCTTAGAGATGTATGTCTTATTCGCATATTGATTCAGATTGAATATATTTCCCGCCATATAATTAGTGTTGTTTCTTCCATTGAATAACGGAAATTACTGTGAAAATTAAAAACCTTGTTTCGAAAACAACAAACCGATTTTCGAATCAATAACATCGACTTATGAGGTGCGTTTGTGAACTGCAGACGTGCAATTAGTTCGTCGATACTAAATAAATGGGTAAAGAAGCAGAAGCAGAATATCGAACTAAAGTGATGTTTTTATTTCACAAGCACATTAAATGTTGAATTAAAATGTCTCCAACGTTGAAAGATATGGTTGCTCTATAATTATCGGTTTTCTCATCAATTGTTTATACGCTTTAAGCATTCAGATCCTATGCAAAAACACTGAGTGTGGTGGCATGGAAATGTGCTCCTAAGATTGATATACTTACAGCAAAACATGATGGTCCAGTCAAAATAAGATAAATAAATAAATAAAAAGCAGTTTTCCGCTCGTACAGAAGTCAGGGCAGTATATGGAAAAATCGCAGATGTATCCACGTCAAATAATTGACTTAATTCCCGGCGGAGTTATAATTTATTTCTATATTGTAAAAAAAAACATTTATTCTTCGATAAATAATGGGTAAATCCTTGCACGTTTTTCAACCTAATTTGTTGTTTTCGAGAATATGCGTTGTTTTCTTTCAAGCAAAAACATATATGTAAGGTAATTACACACACACACACACACATATATATATATATATATATATATATATATATATGCATATATATGTATATATATATATAAACATATATAATTATATAATATATATATATATATATATATATATATATATATATATATATATATATATATATATATATATATATATATATACATATAAAATCGCAATTTATATTCCTTGGAATTTACAGAGTAATGGATAGTTTCTAAAGCTTACACCTTTAAACTTAATCAAAATGATCGTTTTTACACAAAATCAATGTATATGTACAATGCACATAAGTTTTAGATCTGATTCTATTACGAATGACCGCAGCCCACTTGAAAATGTTTATCATATAGTGATAATAATTGAAATCGCCCTAAACTCTAGAACCAAAACGGAAGATATTATAAAAAGGCTAACTGGGAAGCCATCGAGGATCTCATCAGAAACGCCCAATTGCGAAATATCTTTTCACTTACTGCTGAACAATGCGCACAGAAGACCACTGAGTGGTTCAAAACAACAATTGAAGCACATTTTCTCACGCGAAAGTTTTATAGCAACCCTTACTCTCCCCAATGGTTTACTTCTACTTGTGCAGCTGCCATCACACAAAGGCAGCATGCGTACCGTAGATTTAACCGACATAAGTCCAGATCAACCGGACAGAAGTATATAGAAATCAGAAATAACTGTGAGAAAGAAATAGCGAACGCTTAGAAAGAATTGACTGAAACCACCAAAAAACTCATCGAGCCACATAAATTAGGAACCCGTGACTTCTGGGAAATCTACAACAGTGTAGTAAATATTGGGCAATCAACAATTCCCCTATTATCCAACAACCACAAGGTTGTTTGCTTAGCAACCGAGAAAGCTACCATGCTTGCCACTCGATTTGCCTCCAACTCCACACTGGACCCTGCTAACTACCTCCTACCTGACTTTCCTTTGCGGACAGACGCCACACTAGACCATCTGGAAATCACCCCTTCTCAGGTGCATGCCATCATAAAAAAACCTTTTCACTCCTAAAGCATGTGGGTCTTATCTCATACCGGATGTGTTATTAAAACAGGCTCCGCCGAAGTAGCTTCGGTTCTCTGCAAACTTTACAACAATGCCTTAATAGATCATGCTTTCCTGCCTGCTGAACTCTTGCTACTGTGGTACCAGTTTTCAAGAATTTTGGTGAAAAAACTGACCCAGTAAAGTGCAGCCCAATTAGGGTCCTTCTACTTTTCGCAAAAAGGTTTGAGTCTATTCTTAACCATGTTCTAGTCCATCACCTTAGATATGCTAAACTTCTGATCGACCAAAAATATGGATTTAGGCAAGCCCGTTTAACGACAGACATACTAACTGTAATCTCTGAGCGTATATACCATTCACTTGACAAAATAAGGGAGAACAGAGCGGTAGCTCTAGATATATCTAAGGGTTTTGACATGGTATGGCATGACGGTCTTCTTAGGAAAATAAGATCATACGGTATCACTGGAAAAATACTTCACATAATTAAATCCTTCTTAGATAAGAGAAAATCGAGGTTGTGCTCGATGGTCGTACATCTAAACAATATGATAAAAATTTGGGAGTGGCACAGGTGTCTACCCTTGGAACTCTATTATTCCTGGTATTCATAAATTACCTCCCTGTGAGATCGGTATATATGCTGATGTCACCACGATCTATAACCGGCACGACAGGAAAACAAATGAACATGTATCTAGAGAAATGGCAGAAACACTAGAAGGCGACCTCCAATTAGTAGTGGAATGGGGACAAAAATGTATGGTCACACTGAATGCTTCCAAGACTAAACTTGTTTCCGTCAATAACTGCAAGAAACCTTTCCACCACCAATAGCAATGGCTAATGAATCTTTATCTGAAAGTACATCTTTTAAACTCCTCGGCCTAAGGTTCACACGAAACATGAGTTGTAAAAATTAAATTGAGAGCATTGCCAGGACCGCTGCGACAAAGGTAGGTTCTCCCTACTGTCCTAGAAAGCTACTAACGCCCGAAAGTATCCTGTACATATTTAAGGCAGCCATTCGCCCATGTATGGAATATACTTGCCATCTTTGGGCTGGTTTATCTGCTACTAGTTTTTCGGTCCTAAAAAGTGTCCAAAAGATAGTCGCCAACGTAATAGGTCTTGAACTTTCAGCTAAACTCTGCCTCTTTCCCATCGACGGAATATAGCACCCCTCTGCCTGTTCTACACGTATTTTAATGGTGAATGCTCTGACAAACTACACGCACTAGTATCCCATCGACCTAAATACTTCTGACAAACCCGAAAAGCAGCAAAATCCTATCCCCACACAGTTGAGATCCATAGATGTAAGAGAAACTTCTACTCCAGTAGTTTTTCCCCAGAACCGCTGAACTTTTGAATTCCCTTCTGAGTCCTTGATTCCCCAACTGTACTGACATGAAGAAGTTCAAGTGTAAAGGAAACCGACATCTTGCCGCCCAACTCCCCACATAATACCCCTGTAGATTATGTCCTGATAGTAGCCCCCTACATCAAAGTGGCAAGGTGCCTTGTTTGGGGTAAATGGTAATAAAAAAAATAGAATTTCAGTAATGATCAGTAGAAATACAATCAGCTAATAGTTTTTAAAAAAGTTTATCATACCTAATAAGAATTTAATCATGAGATCTCTAGATATCTATAACGCAAATATGTGTGATAATACTTATATTGTGAGAACATGAAATAAAATTCATGTCCATAGTTGGTAAGGTTTTCATTGCCAGAATATCAATTACATACGGCGTGGTTTCTTAAATAGTAAATAATTAGGTATGAGGGAACCTAAAATCCTTATTTACACAGACAACTTTATATATATATATATATATATATATATATATATATATATATATATATATATATATATATATATATATATACAACAAATGCCTTGTATATATATATATATATATATATATATATATATATATATATATATATATATATATATATATATATAGTGTGGGTGTGTTTGTGTGTGTGTGGGTGGATGTGTATATATATATGCATCTATTCACACACATTATATATATATATATACGTTTATACATGCGAATATATATTAACATATATATGCATATATATGTTAATATATATATCAATATATATATATATGCATATATATATATATATTATAATATTTAGGCAGCATTTTGTCTTTTATGCACGTTTCATTAAATAGCATAGGCAATTCTTGCTTATTTTTCTTCAAATCCTCCTTTTCTCTTTGTCGAACCATTTTCCGAACGTTTTTTTTCCAAGGGAAAAAGAAATTTCCCGTAATCCCGACACTTTTATTCCTGAATTGGACATGTTCAGGCGAGTAGTAAAAAATAAAAAAATGAAATTGAAAAATGAAAATAGCGAGATGAAATGAAATGACGATTAAAGGGCGATTAAATCGCTTAAAATCACTAAATTACTCAAACGCACTTGAGCGTGCCCTCCGTTTCATTTTGTGTCTGGTTACTCTTCGGTTTATTAATGTGGATTAACAATGCCTCAAATATTCGGAGGCGCACCTCGCAATATGTGACAGTGAAAATGTCGTGTGTGTTTTATACATATTTCTCTAAATTCAGTTTAAGGGGCGTGGTGTGGTGTGAAGTGCTGATAGAGGGAACTATTCGGGGAAACAGGTGGCATGTTAAACGATGGGAGATTCTGGTGCGAGTCATGCCAGTGTACGATTTATTTTTGGAGACACACTCTCCTATGGCGCATTTAAAGACGTACACGGCATTTCTAGTTTTCACATACTGCCATCGGATGAGGGGTTATTATTTATTAGTAATTAGCTAGTTTAATATTTTTTGTACTAAATAATGAATCTCATTTTAGAGTGTTTTTTTCCGTGGTTACGATATGTTTGTGTACAATATCTTTTATTGTTTTTTTCGTCTAATTTGTGATACTCATGCATCTGGCTACAATAATATATGTTAATGTTATTATCGCTGCTATCATTATTATGTTTATTCCTATTATTAATGGTAATTAAAAATTGTTTAATCTGCTGGCCAACTTTGTAGTTTGGGAAGCCGTTGTAAATTTGAGTTTGTTTTACGTTCGAAAGTGTTTTACAGAATATTTCGTTAGCGGAATAAGTACGTTTAATTCTGTAGATGAGATTTTTTTACGACGGCTATTTTGTATCTATCGGGGTATTCGCTTTTACAATTAAGAATACATGATTACTTACTGGTAGGTTTTTTTGTATGGGTTAGTAGTAAATTTATCGGTGTCGACTTTTATTTCGATATCAAGGAAGTGGATCCTCTTGTTTATATATGTTTCATGTGTGAAATTTTGTATGGAATTATTTTTAAGAGCGGTTTAATGTTTATTAATTCGTCAAAGTTTTCCGTTAAAAATCTACATAATTTTCTGTAGTGTAAAATTTTATGCAAGTTACAGGTAAGACTTTGTTTTTACATCAGAGATCTATAGTGAAGACACACCGAATTCTTTTTGTATATGTTTTCTACTCGAATATATTACATGATTTTCGATTTTGATAAGTTATGTACGTTACATATAAGAATTTCTTTGTTTTTCGTAGGAGTACTTCACTTTAGAAGCATATTATTTCATGACCAGGATACTGTGCAATTACATATGTTTCTAATTTAAAAATAAAATAGCAGTATACTTTTAAGTAGGTTTCTGTTGTGCTAAATTTTCTCTACGTCTAGAGTAAGATGTTTTTTTTTAACTGGGTGCTACAGTGAAGAAGTTGCGTTTTTCATTTAAAATCCATGCTACTTGAATATATAACATGTTTTTCGGTTTTATTTACATTTTGTGCACGGAACATGGAGGATTTTTATTGTTGTTTTCATATGAATGATATACTGCCAAGCTACCTCATTTATTGGGTGTGATAATGTACAAGTACGACATTTCTATAACATAGGTGTAACAGCTCGATAATCTGACAACATTTTTCCTTGTACTAATTTTCCCGTATGCCGCAGGTGAAAGTGTGCTTTTACATCAACAGTGCTATAGTAACGACGAAACTTATATAGAAGTATGTCATATTACTCGAAAACATTACATGATATTCGGAGTGGATTACTTGTATTTACGTCACAAGTAAGATTTCCATCTATTTTCATATGGGGATTTTACTGTTCAAGTACCGTAGTTCTTAGGTAGGATACAGTGCATACAACTTATTTTCTGGGTATTGTAATGTATAGCACATTTTTTTTTTAATTTGGAAATCAAAAAACTCGATACGTTTATGTAATCTTCTGCTGTACACAACTTTCTGTACGCCAAGGTAAAAAGTCGTTTTTTTATCTGAGTGATATATATATATATATATATATATATATATATATATATATATATATATATATATATATGCTACTCAAATATTAAAAGTAATTTTCTGTTTTATTTTCTATTATGTATATCACAGGTGTTTTTTCATATGAGTACTATACTAGGTAAGTAACTTATTACTTTGGTAGGATGTCTTGTACACACAAATACATTAACAAATAAGTGACCATCCAAATTTCTGGCCAAAAACCGACAAAAAAGATGTTCTAACATGTCAATACATTTTATGTCAGATGTCCAGTCTTATTTAGTAGAAAACTCAACAGACAATGAGAAACACACACAAAAATAAATTTTCATATCATATATATATATATATATATATATATATATATATATATGAATATATATATATATATGTATATATACTTGTTTATTGTTATACAAACATGTTTACATCCCGCTGATACAAACAGTCACTTGTTTCAATCAAACAACAGATATCATCAGGCAGAGACTTGACTATTCAAATGTTCAATGAATAATGAATTTTTTATTTTAGGTAGGAACTCGTTAAAAGTTGGAGTTAAAAAACTTTAAAACACAGAACTTTAATTATAAGATGTAAAGAGGGAGGGGCAATCTAAAGAAAACTAAAAAAAATATGATCGAGAGAGAATGATTCGGAAGAGAAAAAAAAAGAAATAGAGAAATAAAATAAATGGAGAAAGAAAAAAGATAGGAAGAAAAATATAATATGGAGAAGAAGAAGAAAAACAGATAAGAGGGTATTATAAAGAAAACAAAGGCTAGAAGAGAAAAAAAGAATGATGAAATATAGTTAACGAGAGAAAGAGAGAAAGTGAGAATTAATAGGAAGGGAATCTTAGGATATAGAAAATTCTGCGTGTCAACTAATTTATGAACAATTATACATTTCAGTAACGAGGCACGTTATTATAACAAGGAACAAAATATTAAACAAAAAATAGTACACCCATTGCTAACGAAGTGTGTAACTGTAGAATTAAATCAAAATGCCCTCTTAAAGGAAATTGTCAAATTACTTCTGTAGTGTACAAAGCAACTATTTCTACTAAGGAAAATCCTAACAAAAAAATATTACATAGGAATGACAAATAACAAATTTAAAGAAAGATTTACCGGTCGCAAGTGCTCTTTTGAAAATAATGAGTACAAAAATAGAACTTCCTTGTCAAAATATTACAATGAAGTAGTAGAGCAAGGTTACTCCCCAATAGTAAATTGGAAAATTTTAAAGAAAGCTAAAGCCTGTTCATCTTTAAACTCACCTTGCTACCTATGTCTTTTTGAGAAATTGTTTATACTTACTTTTAGAGAAAGAGACAACTTATTAAATAAGAAGCACGAAAATTCAATTAATTGCAAACACTATAAAACACATATTTTAAGTAATTTAGTTTAGATATAAAATTTAAATACATTTAAAATTGTCACTGATTTCTATAATTTACTTTCTCCTCGCCTGATTTCATTCATAATTTCCCCTATATTATATACCTGTGTGTGTATATTTTGATATGTAAGTGTATATGTGTTTATTTTATGACCGTGTGTACTTATGTATATATATTTCTGTTATTTTGTACACATTCCTCTGTTGTGTACTCCTATAATAATGTTTATTCAATCCATTTGTATGTTTTTATGTGTGTATGCATCTACATATACTCTTGTCAAATAATTTTTATTTGTATGTATTTTTATATATGGTTTATGTGAATTAGACATATTTATATATATGTGTGCTTTGTTGTATATTAGTATATGAGTGTGTACATATATTTGTGTACTTTTATGTATGTATGTGTATACATGAAATTATATATATATATATATACATATATATATATATATATATATATATATATATAGGTATATTTGTATGTCTGTTGGTTCTTTGTGGGTATATACATATGTATTTTATCATTTTTAATTTTGTTACAATCTACCTGTGTGTTGTTACTTTTGAGTATTTTGTTTATTTAATTACTTCTTTTGCCTGAATATATTTATATATTTATATGTTAGTGTACTCGTATCTATGTTCTTAGTAATACTGTCTTGAATATGTTAATTTGTGATTTATTATGACTTTATATTTATATTTAACTAGATTAAACTTTCAACTTAATAGTAAAGAGTCTCTATTTTCTTTCTCTATTTATTTTCTTTCTCTATTTCGTTTTTTGCTCTTCCGAATCATTCTCTCTCCATTATATTTTGTTAGTTTTCTTTAGATTGCCCCTCCCTCTTTACATCTTATAATTAAAGTTCTGTGTTTTAAAGATTTTATCTCCAACTTTTAAAGAGGTCCTACCTAAAATAAAATAAAAAATCCATTATTCATTGAACATTTGATTAGTCAAGTCGCTGCCTGATGATATCTGTTGGTTGATTGACACAAGTGACTGTTTGTAGCAGCGGGATGTAAACATGTTTATATAACAATAACAAGTATTATCAGCTCTTTTTATTGAGCACTATCTAACAACCTCGTTGAATTCACTAGTCCATTACTTTTTAATAAAAAAAACCCGAGTATATGTATATATATATATATATATATATATATATAAATATGTATATATATATATACACATCTATATATATATATATATATATATAAAATTATACTGTGAAGCTTAAACGTAAAAAGTAAAAAATAGATGCTAAAATTGGAAGAAAGACGAAATATTCTCCTAAAAAAATATAATACACTTGTAGCTTAAAATGTTGCAGGTTAAATAATTGATTATATTATGCTATGAATTGAAGTTAATGCTGCGATATTTATGTTATACATTTATTGTATTTTTTACTAAAATGTCTTGCTCTATCTTTTTCATGTTTTACTAACTAATCCTTTACTTTTGAATTTTTAAGCTGACCCAGATTGCTTTTCAGGCCCGCATTTTTAATAATAATTCATGATTTTTCATCCTTCTAATGTAGTTATATTTTCTATCTTTTATTTCAGTCTCATTTTTTGCTCTCATAAACACAACTGTAATAACAATATACGGTACTCGTCTGCTTTCAATAAAATTCCCCCAATTACTCTCTTGCATGCTTTTATTCTCTTTGATTCACTTGTTTCTCATCTCTCCCAAGTACTAGCAACAGTAGTCGCTGAGGTGATTGGGTTTCTGTGGAAAAAAACTCTCACCCACCTACTTACATATTGTTACGATTTTGAACACCTTACAATTAATCATAACTTTTGTTTTACTGAACAAATATTGAAAAAAAACACACACAATATTGCTGAGAATGTGATCTATAAACCTTAATAATTGTTTGAAACTTGGTCGAAAATGTCTATGCGTGCGCTTGCATATTTATAAGATCCACTATTTAATAGAGATATTAACACTTGTTTTAACTTCATGAAAAATATGTACGGTTAATAATTTGTTTAATTTATTGAGTGTGTGGGATTAATGGAAATATTATTGTGGGAATAAAACATCTCTTAAAGGAAATATTTAGATTATTCATTATTTCATTCAATAAACCCTCGAAATTTAAATATATTGAATATTCTACGCTTTTTTAAAACTGTATATCGTGAGTATATTTGCAATAAGTTTTCAGGCTTTGCTCCTCTGAGACAGTTAATTATCAAACAAATTCCGACTACATAGAAAACACAATAAGAGCACGCCATCATGCTAAACAACGCTTACATTTTATTCTTATATTTAAAATATTGAAAGGTATTGAATTCCATGCGTATGTTGAGTTTCTCTAATATTGAACATTTAAAAATACATTTAAATATGGGGTTAATCGGAATATGAATATAAATCCGTTATTTGCGTTTTCGCTATCCTTAAAACCACATTTTGTAAACTGGGGATACCAACATATCTACGGTTCTACTAAATGGTAATTATGTAATAGTGTTTTAATATTTGCACAGCAAATTCTATGCTAAAATTGAAAGCTAAAAATCAAGTACATGACCCTCTGTAATAATTTTCCCCCATTAAAGAATTATATATAAGAGGAGTTGCATTAATTGCAAGTATATATATATATATATATATATATATATATATATATGTATATATATATATAAATGTATATGTGTGTGTATGTGTGCGTGTGTATATATATACATATATGTATATATATATTATTTATATATACATTCATATACATATACAAACATCTATATATATATATTCATATACAGCTATAAGTATATATATACATATATATATATATATATATTCGTATACATATTCATATTCATAGTATATAATGTTTGCTGACAACACTTTAAGTAGCATTCCAATAGTAAAATCGCGCAGAGGGGATACGTGAGAGCGTCTGACGTACAGTAGAGGAAATGCTATTCAGTATTTCTCAAATAAAAACAACAAATAAACATTACTATATGTTTTAATTCATCAGCAATTTTTTTTTTATATATCATGTGTCGTTCCTAAAATATTGATATATGCAATCATGCAGGGAGAATAAACAGAAGCAAACTAACCGTGGAAATGTGATTTGCAAATCTATATTGCATTTGCATTTTCTAATTCTTCCTGAAATTTGTTATCTATATCTATTTTGCGTATTTCTACGTTGTTTATTATAGGTTGCGTTGAGAAAAGCAAACCATAAGTTAATTATTCACAACAATTGTAATTTGGGCAGCATTTCCAAAGTTTATTTAAAACCGTCGAATCAGCACATCATTGAAACTAAGAAAAGTATGAATTCATTTGATCAATTTCTGTTTCAGAATAACGTAATAATAATAATAATAATAATAATAATAATAATAATAATAATAATGATAAGAATGATAATAATAATAGTTGGAATGATGAACTTGTAATAATTTTGTTTTGATATGCAACTGCTCTTTTAAACGTACATAGTTACGCAACTTTCGAAAAAAAAACCCAGGTCAAATAATCATTGAACTCTATCGTCATAATTGTTGGATTCAAATGATGAATTATATTTGTCTCTTACACTTTTATTTTATGAGTTGTTATGAAGAATGTTAAAGATTATTTTTTTATTTTCAGTGGCTTTCTGATTGCATATAGATTCATTACATTTGGCTTCGTTTTATATTTAAATTATAATCTACACAATTTTCATAGTATCTTTTTTAAAAACCCAATTACACCATTTAAATAACTCAATGTTTTTCCAAAAATTGTTTTAGCGTAATAATGACAATATCAGCTTACAAATACTTATTTGTCGATTAAATATATTGCTCATTCCGTGCACGTTACAAGCCGTTTCGTTAGCAATCAAATAATTAAATTACAGTGTACCATAAGTAATATAAGTTTTTTTTTTTGCGATATCAGGATTTATGTTAAAACTAAGGTTTAAAATGTGGATTCCTATTGGAATTTATTTACACATTTCCATATTTCTAAATTTGTTTTATAATGGCCAGACTTAATGAAAGTATTGTTTTCATCCGAAATGAATATACACTAATGAAATATGGACATTTATATTAAAAAATACTTTTATACAGAACAATATTTTACCACATGTTATAAGGAGTTTATCTCGCTGCTGGTTGTGCCATGAAAGTCACATGATACCTACATTAATTATATAAACGTCTGTAAAGCCATGTATGTTTTCATGTTGCTTTTATGTATACATAGATTCGTACAAAGATGGTAATATACCAGAACGAGTGATTATATCAGTCAAATTTGCTATTACTTATAAAGGGCACAATACCGAGAGACATGTTGTTTTTCTGTACAATACTCTTAGGTAAGTCTCTAAATATTTTTATATACAATGTTTCACTTGGAAATATTCTTCTGTGTTGTTTTATTATTGTGAAAATTGTGGAATAAACCGCGATGGTGGATACATTTTTAAATCAGTCAATATTTGAAGCAGAACCGAATACCATCTAAAATATAAGAGAAATAGTGTTTTACGTACGAAATGCATTATGTTAGCATTTTTGTAAAAATTCCAAAAACTAACAAACAATGCTGCTTTCTATACACTGACCAAATTGCTTCTAGAACTTACATAACTTGGAATATATAAATCACGGATATTGTATAAACAATGTAATAATTGTAATGTTTTGATTAGTATAAGCAAGTAAATGTCGATCAGCAAAAAACATGAAATTAGTAAGATATGTGTGTATATATATATATATATATATATATATATATATATATATATATATATAGTCAAATTCTGAGATGTGTTAGTTTTGTTTATGTTCATCAAATAGCAATTTATTAATTATATTATATTTTTAAAATCGCATAATTAATACTTATGACGAGAAGGGATTCCCGGGGCTTTTCCAACTAACTTACTTTTCCCATGCTGGACATGCGGCTATATTTGAAAACATATCTTTTTACATAATACATAATAGATGCATCTGGTAATAAATTGATGTTTACTTTACTTTTGTCTTATTATACGAAAAACTTAGTCTTCTTCTGACAATATCACGAGAGATAGAACATTGATTTGTAAATTTTTAATAAAATTTATATATTATTTATCTGTTGCACCAGTGATTAAAAAGATGACAACTATATGTTCTTCGTTTATAGTTTTTCAGTTGTAGAAGGACACAGAGAGAGAGAGAGACAGTTGACTTTTTTTCTTACATGGGAGTCACCACTTATCAATCCCGAATATCACTCAGGGGTAAGAGTTCTTGCGCGTACAGTAATCAATGAGATAATAATGTAGTAATCATTAGTATTAGTGGTTTCGTAGAGTATCTTATGAAGGGGGCGGTTTGTCATGAGTATCTTTATCCTGGACTTGAAGACATCACAGTTGCAGTCAGGTGGGAAACAGGCAAGCCGCAGAGAGTTCCACTATCATGCAGTTCTAAGAAAGAAGCTTTGTCCATGGAATCTGCGTTTGGATTTAGGTACAGATAAAGAGTGGGGGACATTATTGACAGTAGTACCAGTCAGACGGGTATTCCTCGTGATAGATTGTCGAGGGGAGACGAGAGATTAGAGCTCAAACGAGCATTGGCATGAAAAGAACGATAAAAGAAAGACAGGCTTCTGTGGGAGTGAGGTTGCAGGGAAGAGAAAAGGGCATCCCCCACTAAACCACGCATTTTATTTTGTACTCTGTCAAGGCAGGATAGGCTGTTGTGACAGCAGTACTCCATCCTTGGACGTACCTCGCTTTTATACAGATAGATAATTGCATCAGTAGTGAGGTATCTTCTGGAGCGGTAGAAGGATCCCAAAATGATGATGTACTTGTTCCATTTTAAATCAGGAGTAAAGGTCAAACCCACAAGTTTGTCAAAATATGGAGCCTCCCGAAGACGAGAGCCTTCCATTTCAATCGATGCCAGGTGGGGATCAGAGCGTTGATGATGTAAAGAAAGAAGCTTGGTTTTAGATGCCTTAAAAGTTACCGCCCACCTCTCCCCCCGCTGTTCCACGCGCTCAAGATCAGAGGAGAGAGCATTAGAGAGAACTTTGTCATTTACAGCCTTTGATGTGTTGCAATAGACGGTCGTGTCATCAGCATAGATGTCAACGAATGATTTAAGTATGTGTTTTGGGAGATCATTGATGTAGATCAGGAAGAGAGTTGGGTCCAGGATTGACCCCTGAGGGACTCCAGCATTAATACTATGGACTTCTGATTTCTGCCAATAACCACTACTCTTATGGACCTATCGGGGAGAAATGATTAAGTGAATGAGAAAACATTTCCAGTGATACCGTAGCTGGAAATCGTTTGAAGTACACCCTTATGCAATACCTTACCGAAGCCTTTCGATATGTCAAGTGCAATTTCCCTGGAAAGGAAGCCTTTGTCAAGAGATTAACTACTCCTAGTAGATATAACAAGTTAGAATATTTGCTGTAGACCTTGAGAGCGGGAACTATATTGCATGTCACTAAGAAGGTTTTTTCTGTTTAGGTGGTCAATGTGGATTCCAACAACTTACTCATAACACACAGGAGACTTATTGGTCTGTACCGAGATGGAGATGACTTTTCACCTGAGATCTTACATACATGGTATACTGAGGATGTTTTCTAGGGTGTTGGAAGCACTTCGTAAACAGTTTTGTAAGTATGGGAGCAGGTCCTGGTTGGAGCTTTTTCAGCACTATAACTGGAATGCCGTCAGGGCCAGTTGCTTTACTGGAATCAAGGTTCTTGATTAGCTTGGCGACCTCACGCACATATATATGTATGTTGCATAGCGTGTTGTCTGTCGGGGGAAATACGGGGAGTTGATTACCTTTGTCGCATAGAGTAGAATTGACTGCAAAGTTCATGGCAACTAATCTGGCCTTGTATGATGCTAACAAAATGCCCTCAGGTCTATTGATGATAGTTGCGATAGAACGTACGCTTCTGTTCAGGATCCTGTTTTCTACTTGGAAAAACTAGTGGAAACCAAGCCGTTGCTCAGCTACTTTGGATTGAACGGACTGAGCATAAGCTCTCTTGCATTTTTTATTCCTCTTTTACAGTGGTTGCTGGCATTCCTGAAAACATCTTTTGTCTCAGTACATCTATCACGTTGGTAGCTATGGAAAAGGTGATTTATGTGCGCGATGACAGCAGCACATTCGTGGGAGAACCATGGCTCGCTGTTAGGTTTTTGTTGGATTTTTTTACGGTACGAATCTGTCTATGCCTACAATTTACCATTCTGTCAGGTCTGGTACTATGGAGGGTACGCCCTTTTTAAACATGGAATGCTGAGTTAGATCAAATATGAATGTACGGAAGTTATCGCAGTCAGCCATAGAGTATCGATATACAGTACGGTGGAGAGGTACGTCTGAAGACTTATTACATTTCATTTTTATCTTCACTGCTTAAACAGGGTGGTCGGAGCATCGCAGGGGAGATAGAACGGAACATGAACATAGCTCAGGGGAAGTTGTGAGGAAAAGGTCTAGAAGGCTTGCATACTGACCGGTAATATCGGGCACACGGGTGGGTTCCTGAACAATCTGAGTGAGGTCATAGGCAGTGGCAAAATCATGACAGAACCTGCCCTCGTCATCGGTTTTGTTTGAGTGGGTCAGCCATTCCATATTATGTGCATTGAAGTCATCGCAAATGTGAATGTTAACCGAAGGATGAGCAGACAGGATGTGCTCAATTTTCTCAGATATGCTCTTAAATATAGTAACCTCACTGTTATGGGGGCGATATAGAGCAAATATAAATGCAGTGGGGTAAGCTAGTGCAACTCGGAAGCACATATAAGGTAAATTAGAGTATTCTATGTAGATATCCCTACCACGTGGAAAGTCATCTTTAATGTGGGCATATATTTCATGTCTATATCCATCTTAGGGGTCAGATTTAGATGTTTCGTTTGATAAAAAATATATCGATTTAATCAAATTAATTTTATCATTTTCTTTATGTTGAATATGTTTTTTTGTTTGCTACACATGTATTGCGTGAGGAGCCTTTGTTCGATAGTGGCAAAATATACCGTTGCTTATATTTATATATATATAAAAAGAGGGGCATTATGTCAACGGGAATATGTAATGAACGACGTTGTTGAGCTCAGAAAAATACGGCCACAATTACTGTGCATGTCTGTCTTATTATCGACATAATCGAGCACAGCTAATGAGATACCGAGCGGACGTGTGCATTTATTAGACAACATTATTATCTCATCTGCATTGAATTATATTAATCTAAAGGGTAAAGTATAGATCAATTAACAATAGCCCTGGACTGACTTCATTTTTTCCTCTCGTTTATATCCGCTTCATCTGATTCGGGATAAACACCAAGTGTACGTCAAATGTAGGTCAAAACTGTACTAGAAAAACAGAAATCGATGCTACAACAATCATTGCAGATTTTCTCGTATATCCACTCTCATAAATCATATCCCCTTTTCATCTGCGAAATAAACATATGTCTCACAGCGTGGGTTAATGTGAGTGTGTCTTTATTTAATTGGATCACAATTTGCTCTTATTGAAATTGTTTGACTCTCTTCCTCTGAGAAAGTGCATGTGCTGTAGGGATCTGAACATTTTAAAACCTTACACGTCTGTTATTCTTATTTTTTATTAATAGTTGAGGCGAAAGGCACACATTTAAACATAAGGAAAACTGTCAGGTGGAAGGGGAGCTTCGGCGGAATGGCCTCCTTACGCAAAATTCATACAATATACGGTGAACTCAATTTAGCGTTTCTGCAAATGCACATATTCATAAATGTACAATCTCAAATTGTGTATATTTGCCATGTCCAGATGACGACTGAGATTTAAACTTAATTTGAAAAAAATCATGTATTAAATAATATAACTACTGTGTTTTCTCTTACTCAAATCCACAGAATTGTTCATATGATAATGAAGTTTTATTTCAACTGAAATTATTGCTGTCATAAATTAATATTTTACCCTATAATTCCTTTTTCGCAATGTATATTTTAGCTAACTTAATGCGAAAAGCATAATGAAGAACTGGAATACGGAATATCATATAGTGTGTTGTGCGGATATTTTACATATTCTGTATATATACGTATTTATTGGAATCTAATATTGCTTTCAATATGATGAAGGAATATATTTTCATTAGTACGGCATACATAATGATTGCATAATAAAGTTATGTGAAAAAAATTCCCCTCTGCAACATTCACAATCAAATTTGTCCGTCACTCTTTTTTTTACTCAGCAGACGCTATTCAAGCAACGGCTGTCTCTTATACACATAATCTAAGTGTTTGCTGGTTTTATACACACACACACACACACACACACATATATATATATATATATATGTGTGTATGTGTGTGTTTGTGTGTGTGTGTCTGTGTGTCGGTGTATAAAGTTAGATTTATACACACACATACACACATATATATGTGTGTGTGATTGTGTGTGTATAAAGCTGGATTTATACACACACATACACACATACACATATATGGGTGGCTGTGTGTTTTTATGTTTTGTTGTGTGTACCTGTGTGTGTACGTGCGTGTGTGTGTGTGTGTGTGTGTATAAACCAGCATACATTACTTATCAGGTTGAATACTTTACGACGAGCATACCTTTAGCATATAATATTGAATTATATAAAACAAAGATAAAATCTAACCTTTTCTCATCCTACTACATTTTTATTTATAAACGTCTGTCTCTGCGGAGACAATATTCAATGAAATCTATTTAAAATATTAAATAGAAAATATTTAAGACTATGTCTTAATATTGGGAAAGCAATCGAGGAAAAATATGAACATATTTATTTAAATATTCATATTCACCGAATCTAAACGTGATACTAATCAACGCTTATTCAAGAGAAACCGTCCCCACAATCATAGGGCAAGCTGTTCTATAGAATCAGGAATCAATCTTTTATACTCATTGTATCTTTTCTTTTATATTCATGCCCATAAATTATGTTGTATTTTGATCTTTGAAATAAACATATGAAGCACTGCATTTTCCGATACATGCGTGCCCCTATTTGCTTGATTTCACAGTTGATTCTTTTTTTTGTATTTTTCTCATAAATCGCCAATGTGTGCGTAAAAATATTTTTCACGTGTTATAAGAGGCGAATTATATAAAGTCATATTATGAATGTCGCTTTAATCTTATAGGAATAATTGGCAATGGGGCTAGCACAAGTTCCTTTGTATAGGAACGTGTTCTTCAATACATGTTAACACATTCAGTAAGTTCGTTAGCAAGAGTAGAAATCCAATACGCTTTTGCTATTATGCGAGTTCCCGTCATTGTACTACCGTCGAAGTATTTCATTTTTCTGTTAGCTTATTATAGATTTTAAAAAGATGTGCAAGGATGGCAAATTGTGTTAACCCTTGTTTGTTCGACGGACATTTTCTAGTGTTAAGATTCTTGAATGTCCAAAGGTATTTTTTAAGCTTTTGAATTTTTTTGCTTGCCTTTAGACTGTACTCCTCGTCAAGAGTTAAAAAATACTGGCAACAGGCATATCATTTTTTTAACTTTTCACCTGCCTCTGGTAGACATAATCCCAACTTATAGTTTTACGTCCAAGTTGTAATATGTAATATAGTTGTTATAAGGTAAACAGACTAGAATTTAAAACTAAAGTAGCGAAAGGGGTGATACATTCGATTGTGTGCCATCTTTTATATTCAAAATATCTCATTGTATATACTTTTGTTACTTTTCCAAATAAGTAATCATTTGTATCTGGTAATTTGAGTTTTTTCAAGCGTCATAGATACGGGCAATTATATAACAATAGGTGTTGATCAAGTTTTTACATGTGTCAATTATTTTTTCTAGCAATAAACCTTCACGACGTTTTTTTTTTTGCAATATGTCTGAGAAAAGACAAAGTAAAAAATCTGGCAACATATATCACATACTGTGCCGTGTCAGTATTCAACGTTTTTTATGATTATATTTTTATGAGGATCTACACTTTCTCTTCACGTATCAGCATAACAAATCTTTAAATTTATGATACTATTAAATAATACATTTAATCCAATGTAATGTTGAAAATAAATGCCACTCCTCTAATATCTCAATCTTAATCATAGTAAGATTTACCTTTCCAATAACAATTACACTGCCATTGTGATCCGTAGCATTCAATATTGTGTACCTAATTTTTTTTTTTCTGTAAATGTTTAACATTGTAGATTTTTTTAATAATTTTAATGAACGAGCAGAGATACCTGATGTAACCTCTGTAAAAGATTGGTGGCGCACTTAATCATTTTTACATAGATTTTTTTGTACCTTTGTGAGCTTTTCATAAATGTCTTTCATTTATGCCTTGAACATAGTTACTAGTATCTTCTGATCTACACGTATCTAACAACATGTTCAGCGCGATTTTTAAAAGAATGTAATTCCTAGTAATCATTAGATTCAAAAGACATCCAAAATTATCTTTCACTAAAGCTTGATATTTTAAACATTTTAGGTTTTACATTTGCTCTTCTTAGTCATCGTCCTTTCCTACCAAATGAGCCGCGTCTCTTATTAAGTAATTTAAACAAATAAAAATTTTTAGTAAATCAGTCACGTAACTTTCGAATTACTTCTTTTGTTCCGCAACTTTCATATTCTATGCACATTTCTTGTAAAATAAAGGATTACATTCGCTTTCTAGTTTAGAATATATCGAGGTCACACTTGTATTGGGTATATTTACTTTAGTATAGTGTATTTCATATTATATACTAAGTTGCTTCAGGAACTATATGCTATTGGTCCAGGTAACGTATTACAATATATTGTATAGGATAATTTTCTTAAGTTAAGCAAACTGAAAACTGTTTTTATGAAGGTATTCAGGCACAAACAAATACCAATTATTTGTAGACATTTAAAATAATCTTCGCTTTTACAATAAAATAAAAAATGGTCGTGCATATTATTATTATTATTTATTAACATATTCTAATTATTAATATAGTAATGCATATGTAAATAACATTGATTGATCATCTGTTTGTATCGCCTGTCTTGTTTACATTGAAAATACTTAAAACGGGGTGTGCACGTTTTTAAATGTTATGAATTAAATTGTAAATGATAGAACGCTTGTTTCGTGATAAGACGTTGCCCGGAATTTAATAAAGATCAGCAAATGTGACACATTTCTAATATTAATGATTGTACTTCTTTTAAGTACTCCGATCACAAGCAAGAGGCTCAATATTTATTCAATCTAATGCTGGTATTCTCAAAAGGATTGTCAATGACGAGAAGGTCGAATGCTTCGGGATATATATGCCAATATAGGATGAGTTTTATGTAAAATAAACATTAATATACATTTATACAGTTTATGATATATATATATATATGTGTGTGTGCGTGCGTGTGTGTGTGCGTGTGTGTGTGTGTGTGTGTGTCTGTGTGTGTGTGTGTGTGTGTGTGTGTAAGAAATTAGGCTGGAAGTCGTAAGGTTTATCCTGTATCTAAATTGTTTTCATTGATAATGAGTCTGACAGATAGGCAGAAATACGGAAAAAATATTTGGTGCTTAATAGTATTAGTAATTTGGCCAATAGAAGCAGGTTCATTAAACAACCTGTGCATTTATTTTGCATGTTTTTAGTAGAGTCGCATTATAGTAAAAATGGTCCTCATTCTCCATAATGTGATAGAAAATAGCATAAAATATATTATTTTTCATATCTATTCTGTGTTCATATAACCTCTTATTAAGGTCACTTTGCTTTGCCTTCATGTATTGTGTATATTGTGTATATTCCGGCTTTCGTTTCAATATTTGTGTTTGATACACATTTACAGTTTATATCTCTAATTGTCAAGGCTCTTTTTGTGATATGTATAGGTTGATTTGATTAATATTTTTGTAAATAGCCTTGCTATTACTGTGGGCAGGATCAATTTTCTAATATGTGATTGATTATTTTGATGATGGTCTAGTTCCGATGACACTAAAGTTTTACATCCTTTGTTTTTACGTTTTGTAAAAAATACTGAGGGTATTAAAAAATAATGGTTTATTCTCTGTAATCAACAACCACATCTATATAATTCTTGCTGCAAAATCTTAGGGTTCCGAGATAAAACCCAATTATAATACTTTTTTTTAGTTTATATTTTTCACTTGATTAGAAGAGTATACAATTACAAGGAGCGTGCAATAAGTAATGTCCCTGACCAATGTCCAGTTGTCTTATCTTGCTAAAATTTTGCCGATGCCATGATTTATATCTATATCGGTTATGTGGCAAATTACAGCTCTGCATTAATTGTGGTTTCTGTTTTACAGGTGTTTGAAATGAGTCAGGTGTGAAATGGAACCTGTTTAATGTCGAGCAGTGATCCGGTGTTTGTATTTGAAAAGGCGCACACCATAGAAATGAACGAAGCTCATGATGATAATGCCCCATCATATGACCTTGTAAAATGCTGGCATCCTGAATTCAAATATGGTAGGAAGTCTGTGGAAACTGCTCCCAGACCTGGTCGCCTTCCCTTCTGCCATTGATGAGGCATACGTCCGTCAATGTGATGCTGCCATTTTGAAAGGTCGGACCATTACTATTCGCCAAATAGCCCAAGATGTTAAGATTGCTACGGGGTGTGAGGACACTATCATGTATGACCATTGGCATATGCATAAGGTGTCTGCCAGATGGATTCCTAGGTTGCTCACACCATTCCAGAAGCGAGAACACGTCGAATGCTCGAGGATGAATTTGGAGATGTGCCAAAAAGATGTCAAAGTATTTAAAAAGACTTATTACACAGGATGAAACCTGGGTCAATCACTATGCTCCAGAGGGCAAAACCCAGTCAATGCAGTGTAAGCATTTTGACGCACCACCTCCAAAGGGTGCAGCCCTCCCCTGGCAAGGTCATGCTCACAGTCTTCTGGTACCAGGACGGGGTAGTGATGACACATTTGCTGACAAAGGGTACCACAATTATGGGAGCCTATTATGCTTCACTTTTGAAGAAATTAAAGGAAGCTATCAAAATCAAGAGCCGGAGCAACCTCAGCAAAGCTGCTCTCCTACAGGACAACGCTCCGGTCCACAACTCGCATATCGCCAGATCAGAAGCACGGGCGTGTGGTTTGAAATCCTACATCTTCCTCCCTACTCTTCTGAGCTTGCACCCTCTGACTTTCACCTCTGTCCAGCCATGAATTGATTTTGAATGGAAAGCGTTGCCGAGATGATGCAGCCTTGATTTCTGAAGTCACGTCGTGGTTGGAGGAACAACCTGAGGTGTTTTACAAAAAACGGTAGCCAGAGCTGCATCAATCGATGGGAGAATGACAGAAATGTGGGTTGTTCTTATGTAACTGGCTACTATTTGTGAGTCGAGCAACGAGATGGCTGCTCATATTACATTTGAATTTCTTCAGCTTGGTATAGTCAGGGAAGCAGGAAACAGTAAGGGAATTTAAAGATATAAATGTTGGAGGGAGAAACTATTATAGTCTAATAACAAGTTCCGTTGCTCTACTACTAGGGGAAGTCGGGCAGGTGCATTACTTATTGCACACCCCTCGTAATTTCATTAATTTGTTTGCGATGGAGCTTCACACTAAATTGGTTATTATTATTATTATTATTATTATTATTATTATTATTATTATTATTATTATTATTATTATTATTATTAGTTTGAGCTGGATGTCATGAACAAGTAGGAATTCCTGTTATCTTGTTCATGAGTGTAGTTTCTGTAACCTTGATAATAGGCATGGCTTATAAAGGGTTTTTAGCCTCTAATATCCGGGTAACACTTAATCTTGTTTTGACTAGACAGACCACTCGATACTTGATGTTCCTTTCCGGACTGGCGCCACCTTAAATTACGTGAAAATCACCTTTTCTCAGGTGCACGGTTTCATAACAAAACTTCGACACCCCGAAAGCATGTACACCCCCATCTCCTCCCACCGATACTATTAAGAAAATGCCCCACCGAGATTGCACCAGTTCTCTCCAAAATTTACAACAAATGCCTTAAATAATAGTGCTTTCCTGACTGCAGGAAACTGCTTCTGTATACCAGTTTTAAAGAATTCTGCCGAAAGAACTGACGCATTAAATATCGTCCTAGTCGCCTCCTTCCGCTTTTCGCCAAAATATTTGAGTCTATAATAAATCAAGTTCTAGTGAGTCAACTTATAGCTGCGAAAGTTCTAACCGACTCCCAATATGGATGGAAGGCAAGCCCGTTCGAAAGAGGGCATCCTAACTCTAATCTATGAACGTATATACCATTCACTATGCAAAGCAGTGGAAAATAGAACCATAATCCTAGATATATCTAAGGCTTTTGACAGGGTATGGCATGAAGGTTTCAAAGGAAAATAAAATCATATACGATAACTGGGAGAATACATAACATAATTTAATTCTTCTTAAGCAAGAGAAGAAACAAAGTTGTCTTCGACGGTCGTAAATCTAAACAATAGTAGCCTCTCATTCCTGGGCAGAGTTCAAACGATATTCGCCAACCTGACAGGTCCTGAAATGTTATCTAGGATTCAGCCTCACTTCAATCGACGAAATGTTGTATCCCCCTTATAATAGTAAATGCCCTGACGAACTACAAGCACTTATACTCCTTCGACTTTAATACCTGCACCAAAGGCGACAAGCAGCCTGATACAACCTCTACACAGTAGAGGTACATAGGTGTAAGAAAGCCTTCTAATCCAAGAGATTGTTCCCCAGAACTGCAAGAATTTGAAACTCCCTTCCGGAATTCTGTTTTCCAACTGTATTGACACACATACGTTTAAGTGCTATTTGAACAAAAATATTACTGCTTATCTTCCATCATAATATACCTGCAGCTGAAGGCGCCGATAGTTATCACCTACATCAAAGTGGCACTACTCTTTTTTTTTGGCGGGTGATGGTGAAAACTGAATAATATGTATATATATATATATATATATATATATATATATATATATATATATATATATATATAATTTATAAATTCACCAAGCAACACACACATACATGTGTGCTCATATTTCTATTTATTTATGAATCTACATTTCTACACACACACACACACACACACACACACACACACACACACACACACACATACACCCACCTGGGTGTGTGTTCGTCTGTGTACACTTCTCTACCAAATAACTGAGTCAAATTCCGCTCTACCGACACTAGAAAGCTGTCTTGCAATTTGGGAATAAAGAATTTAATCTGTTTTCCGCCAGGAATTTCTTTTTTACAGGGTCAAAGTTCAATGATTTGAGATTTGACAACTCTACCAAGCTCAATTCTCCAATTTTTGGCAAAAATCTTGAGATTTTTAAAAATTGGGGATTATAATTCATTTTCAACCCAAAACAATAAATATTTATGTGTCATAATTGGGGTAAAATTATAAAAAAGATTGACCTATGCGTTCTCTTCCAAGTTTCTAGGCCGCTTTTTCGTATAAACATTAAAAAGTTTACATTCAGAGATAGGACAAGCCTTTTAATCGTTGTTTGCTAAAAATTTGACTTCCTATGGGTCAAAGTCCAATTTTCATCCTTTGCCGTCGCTAGCAAATTATTAAGCCAATTTTGGATCTGAAATGTGAAATTTTACATTAAGACATGAAGCAATCTTTTTAATCAGTTTTGCCAGAAAATTTAGCTGGCAAGAGATAAAAGATTACTAATCTCCTCCGTAATATTTGGTCTAAACACTTCAAATTTTAGATGAACATGGGTCAACAATTTGACTTTGATATGAGCCCAAAAACAAATTTTAAGGAGACTAATTTGGGAACAAATTAAAAATAAAATTCATCTCTAACAACTTTTGCTCTCCGGTAGTTAAGACGCCTTATTATATAGGAAGGCTTTACCGTATATATTCACACTTTTTAATATATACATATACACAAAGTTATGAACAGAACATAGAACCCAATCAAAGCCGGGCGGAACTGCTACCGTATATATATATATATATATATATATATATATATATATATATATATATATATATATGAAATAAAATGGAGGTGGAAGGACCTGGATACTCAACGTTTCGCCCGATTTATGCGGGCTTCTTCAAGAGGGATGGTCATTGACGAGAGAGTCGGAGGAGTGGGGCTATATATAATGATGGGGGAGAGCAGCGTGTTTTCCTTATGTAAATTAGATGGCATATATACATGTATATACATTTTATGAGAGAAGGACTAATTAGAGTAAACTAGTGTAGTGGATTACTTCTAAAAGATAAAATATCGTAGAGATTAAAAATTGTGTTTGGAAATATAGCGGTGATAGATTAAATAAATAAAATGACACGAGATTACGAAAGAATATTTTATTTTTCTTTTTTTTTTAAATTAGAAATAATTGAATTGGGATAAAATAGCGCAGTAACTTAAAAGGTGGTATCTAAAAATAAGAATAGGAGGTGATAAAATGGAGTCTAAAAATAGATAATGATAAAATACAGTAAATAATGAAAATAAAAATAAAATTAAGTGAAATTAGGAATTTTTTTTTCGCGTTTAACCGGTGTCTAAGTTGTTTTCTTTAATAATTATTTTCGACAGAAAGGGAGCAACGTGGAAAAAACCTTTTCTTTGCTTAATTATATTGCTGGAATGGGAGATTATGGCTGACTCAATTAAACGTCGTGTGGATCTGTTATGTATGTGTTTAAGGACCACCATTTTGATTTTAACAAAGCAACTTTCTGTAGAATGGAGAACAAAGGACAAATACCATAGTGTTTTGATGTGATGTTTGAATATTATAAACTAGGTATGACCAAAGTTTAATTTCATTCGGACAAAGCACTAAAAAACGGGACCTAATTAGTTTGGGGGGATCACTCTGTATATATATATATATATATATATATATATATATATATATATATATATATATATATATATATATAATTTTAGGTTGCTATTTTCCAAAGTAGTGTAATACAGTCTTTGTGCAATTCTAAAAAAAGCCTTGTGCGGCATATCGTTTAGTATGGCAACTCTGACTGACAGCCACACCATAAGACATTATGCAGTGATCTTTAAGGCGTACAGGTCCAAGCAACTAAGCTGCTGACATCACTGAAGGACAAGCCATATTCTGAAGTATTTAGAACTCTGAGACTGCCCACTCGTGAGCTTCGGAGAAATCGCGGTGACATGATCGATCTCTATAAGTACATCCATTGGATCTATGATACAAGAAATCGGTCTTTTCAGATCGCCAAAAACAGCGCAACCAGGAGGGACATCCTCAAAATCGTAAATAACACTGTAGGCTAGATGTCCGCAAAGAGATCTTCTCACAAAGGGATGTCAACATATGGAATGATCTCCCAGATGCAGTTGTACAAGCACAAACGGTAAACGCATTAAAAACCCGACGTGATGGCCATTGGAGATTGCTGCCGAGTTTATATTGTCCATCCTCCTAAATGGAAGTGCAGATTCCTGGGTGTCTGTGCCACGCATGACACAAAGTTGTCTAGGAAATGTTCCCTTGGAACGATGAACAGGTCCAAAACCTTGACCTCAAACATCTATATGTCTAAATCAAAGTCAAAGTCAAAGTAACAAGTGAAATATAACGAGGTTAATACAAGAGTGCTCAATACATAGTGGAGCAAGTTACATTTTAAATTTGTCTTTACATAAGCAGTAGTTATCTGCTACACAGGAATGAGCATGAATCGGTCTACTAGTATTTATTAAGAAGATACCTCTCCAGGCAACAACCCTTATTTTCGAAAGCGGAAGAAGGATTACGAACAAAGATTTCTAAATTCAACTGCAAGACGTACAAATTACCTTTCTGAAAATATAAAGTACCTTTGTGTGAAATTTTCTAAAGAAAAGTTTAGCCATTTTGGAGCACATGAGGAAGGAACGCCCACTCGAAAAAACATATACTTTATTGATAATTGATGTTTTGTGATGTAGACAGTGTCATTTTTTTATAGTACATCATTTGTTACGGTAGCGGTTTGAACAGTTATATATAAAATCATATACAGAAAAATACATTATGAATAAAATGCACAGGAATAACGTCATGTTAGTTTTTTATGATAATAATAATAATAATAATAATAATCTTGATGGTGATGATGATAAAATCATAGTAATAATAATAATAGTAATAATAATAATAATAATAATAATAATAATAATAATAATAATAATTCTGATTTCGTTTATCAACGTGTCTCTGTAAAGGGATGGGATCCATTCCCAGAAGATTTTCCTTAATCCTGGGGGTAAACCAGGGGCTTCAAATATCAAGGGTTTTCCTAAGGATGTTGGGGGTGCCTATAATTGCAGATGTCTGAAGGCCGCCTAAAAGATCTGGATTTGTAGTTTTTTTTTCAATTGTCCTTCCAGACGACTTGATACTACTCCTAGTGTACCAACTACGTCCGAGATTATTTGTGTTTTAATCCCGTGTATACGCCTTATCTCCAAGGTCAATGGAGCATAATTGTTCCACTTCTCATTCACCTTCTCTCTCACATTCCCGTCCAAGGGTCCTGAAAATCTACAATCTACTAGTTTTTTGAGACCTTGTCAATGACGACAAAACTCGGACGATTATGTTCCAATGTTGCTTGGTCGTTATGACTATTTTGCTTCACCATACCTCTACCTTTGCATCCTTACTTGTTATCACTTCATCAAGCACCTCCTCAAACCATTTTCCAGCACACTTCACCCCAACCCTCTTACACACCTTCAAATATATCAGGAGTCCTATCCGATCGTGTCTTTTGCGGTACTCTCTCTTAGCCAGTCCACTACGCCCTGCTGCAAGGTAGGCTATTGACTCCGAGGTCTTACCACAAATTCGGCATTCTGCAGCAACTGCCTCTATTAGAACCATTTATTTTTAGCAATCAGGTTCCTAATGCCTGCTCTTGTGCTGCACAAACAACAGCTTTTATGCGCTTAGCTAGATACCCATCTCTAAGCCATTGCCATGATATTTCATCAGTCACTTCTGCTATATCCTTGGATAAAGTCCATGCATTTTATTCCTAGCCAGTTCCTCTTCCCTTTTCTCTATCGATACGTTTCACATAATCAGCCTTGACTCCCATACCTCCGCTTCATTTTCCACAACATTAAGCCTCGACTCTACACTTCTAACCACATTTTCCTTCATCTACATCTACTCGGTTCTAACACAATCTTTTACGCTTTTCAATCCTTTCCCACCGTTTTCCTCTTTTGATGCAGCCTTGTGACGCTACTTCGAGTGTAAAATATGCCAAACATTGCTAAAACTTTTCTTGTTTTGATATCCATGGCATGCAACTCCTTGTTAGGCCACTCTAAAATTCCACCACTGTATCTCAAAACACTGAGTTCCCAAGCATTCACTAGTTTCATTAGGTTTCCTTCGTACAGCTTCGACTTTGCAATTAGTTTCACTTTCTAAGTTACTACTTCAAGACTTTCTCCATTTCTCAGTTAACCCTCCAAGACTCTCAAATACTTATACCCCGTATCTTTTTTTTATTTATAGTTTCTCCATTCGTCAGCACTATTCCATTCGGATTAAACTTTACTCCACTTTTCATCACTAGCACCACACATTTAATAATCCCAAACTCCATCCATATATCTTCAGATTATGCCCCCACACATTCTACCAGTCTACAAAATTTCCTTTTCATTTCTACCGAATATTTTAAAATCATCCATAAACAGTAGATGTTTGAGGCGCGTGTCACCAGATTCAAAGTTATATCCCATTTTTACTCTCTTCAAGAGGATGGCCAGTGGCATCATTATCATTACAAACAAATTGAAAATAACGAATCTCCTTGGAATATTCCAGGTTTAATGCAAGCCTTCCCCATCACCTCTTTGTTTGCTGTCAGCACCGTTTTCCATTTAGCCATACTTCTCTAAATAGTCCTACCATATTCTCAGCAACCTTAATCATCAATAGTGTTTCACTAAAAATAATAGTAATAATAATAATGATAATAATAATAATGATAATTATGTTAATAATAATAATAATAATAATAATAATAATAAAAATAATAATAATAATAATAATAATAATAATAATAATAATAATAATAATAATAATAATAATAATAATGACCTAAATAATATGAAGTCGGATTCGAATGTAGTGATTTAAATAATAGTATGGAATTAATATCGCACTATTTTACGAGAACTCTATATAAACATATATCGATGCCTACTATATAAGTACAATGAATCATATCGATGTCTACTATAAAATTACAATGTGGGAGATTGGCTTTTGGTTAATCAGTGTAGAATATTACTATATATCAATGAAAGCCAATTCTATTAAAAAAAGGAAAAAATGGAAATTTAACATACCTTATGGACATGGCATAATAATATTGGATACATCGCAATAGAAATTCTGAATAGATGAAATTCATGAAAAATCCCTTACTAGAATCGAAATAAAATGGCGTACAGTACTTTTAGCAAGAACACCTTAATAAAAATGTCTAAGTGGAAGATAGCAGAGAGGCACAATACACGTATACCTTTTTAAAACATTAGTTAAAATGATCACTGAAAAGCTGAAAAGGTGCACCATCAATGCAGAATGGGCGTATAAGAATAAATGAATGCATAAAAATAAAAATGAATAAATAAATGTATAAGATCAGAACCGCACAAATACAAAAAGACCCGACCGCAACTATCACATATTCTACATTGTATGTAGAACATATGAAAACAAAACTGGGAGAATAACTTTACCAGGCATTTAATAAAGGTGTACTACTTTCCGAGAAACAGAGAGCATACAGAAAAGGAAATAAAATAACAGATAATCAATTATATATTGACGAAAATAGTGTGAAAAGTAAAGCCATGGGATAGAACAACTACAAGAATACGTACGACAGGATTTCCTAAGCATGAATAACATAATGCTTGAAAATATACAAAATACCAGGCAGTATTATCAATTTGATTGGAAATCTAATGAAAACAATTATAGGTAAATTGAGAACAAAATGACAATAAATCATTTTGATATAAACACAAGAATGTGTCTTTCAATGAGCCACCCTATAACCGTAATTATTTATCATAGGTATGATACCCCTTACTCACATTGTAAGGAAATGATAAATATAAAGTTTACTAATAAATTCGAACGAATAAAGTATCTTATGTATATGACTGATCTGAAAGTGTTTGCAAGAAACAAATAGAAACTAGGTATTTTAATAAACCCAGCAAGCACTTTCACCCAGGATAGTTAATATAATTCCGTATAAAGTATACAAAGCTCTAGATATAAGGAAACATATAAAATATACTTACTTATTAAGCGTCACGGAAGTAATCTAGGTATGTACTTTGCAATGCTGGCTGAAGAAAACAGCAAACAATTGAAATGAAATTGAAAACTTGAGGGTGATATCTACGAATTTCGAGAAAACTACTAGAAAAATCTATATTGTAGAAATTAAATAGAAAAGAATAATCGCTTTTTTCAACATCATCAGTAAGATAGTCTTGCTCGCTATATGTATGAGTAAATAAGAACTGAGGCTCTCAACCAGAGAACTTGGAGACTATAGTCCATGCACAATGCACTCAACTCCAAATAAAAACGCTGATCAATACTACATATCATCGAAAGACATGGGGGCAATGCCCTTCTGTATAAAAGAATGAGTACATTATGGATATATAATTAGATATCTACACGCCGATGAATATTGAAACGCCAATCATAACAGAAATCTATACTGAAAAAATGAACAAGAGACACTGGATGAGACAAAAAGATCACTAAGTGAAACAATTATACGAAATAATCATACAGATTTTAAGATAAAAACAGAATACTTGGACCAGAAAAAAGACTAAAAACAGGTACTTCTACAATAATTTTCTCAATATAACGCCATAAGAACCAACTAAATCAGAGATTATGAGGCAAAAGTTAAACTTCAATAGCAGACAGTGTGAACAAAAAGGCGAAACGCTCAAAATACATTATTTGTGATATAGCAATTCGTCTAATAAATGTAATAGACACGACCCAATTACATTGGAAATTATGGAAAAATAGCCCATCTTGACATCAAGAGAAATGCTACAATTAGAAACCACCAACAATACTTAAGAACGTAAATAATAATAAAAAAAGGTTACGACGCATGGATGTAAAGACTGATACACCGATCAAGGCAAAACGAACAACCTGATAATAGTTGCCATCAAATAAATAAGCATGCAGGGTTTATCAGTTCCAGTCGGAAAATGTGAATATGAGAAAGGAGAATACACGAAACAAATAAATGGAACAAGAACGATAGAAACAATTGATATGGAAGATGAGAATATCAAGATAACACAAATATTAAAAGGCACACTCGAGACAATTCCGTCTTTGAAAAAAAAAACAAGATCAAATAAACAATGAACGCTGAGAGGGTACAGCATATAACACTAGTAAAAAAGGCTGAAAAATAAAGAAAAATGCTGAAAGGCATAATCTTGTTCCGATGATATATAAACGCTGAACCGACATATAGAGACTGCAAATAAACTAATACGAGAATATTCACTACATAGAAGGAGGAAATTGACACTCTTTCATTAACTGTTAACAAACCTTCAGAAAAGTTCGTAGTGTTAGCATAAAATAGCATCACACAGAATTTGTGGGGGGAAAGGATACTGGAGATATTGAGACGAGAAAACACTAAGCAAACTTGTAATCGATATATGCGAAGACACCTGTATGTAAGGGAAGGTTATTGCCACCCAAATTTTATCAAAAAATAATAATCGGTGCAATGTAGAAATTAATTACAAACGGATATTTCCATAACACAAATTTAATATAGGTTTATCGAAAGAGGTTGAGTGTATTGGATCACTGAGAAGACTTGCTTTTACTTAGACTTCAGGAAACACCACAGGTTTTTGAGGAAACATTTCATGATACGTTGTATAAATTTTAGACGATTAAAAATCTTTAAAAAGAAACTGTTTTTTAAAGATAGATTATAAACTCTTCCGACTGAAGGTTAATACTACAACATTAATTATTATAGAAATAAAATCGTACATTCCAAATATTAAAATTTCCGTTTTTTTAATAAAATTACGGTTTTTACACATAGTTAATATTATAAGACCAAGGGTATAAATTGCTAGATTTATGGTAATTCTAATGTTTTTGTTCAGCGATCACCGTGTACAAGTTTTACTATGCCTAAAGCAAGAAAACTAAACGCTCTCGAATTCTAGGAATCTATAGCAAGGTTTTTCACAGCGAATGATAGCAGCTAAGGTAAATCGCAGTAAAACTGTTATTTGCAACTTTCTAAAGAACACGGAGAATTATGGAGAAGCAAAATCCTTTGGTAGCCCTCCCCAACAAATTTATCCTGCATTGAGTAGTAGAATGAGATGGGTTGTTATGAATAACATTGATTTTCTCTTAGTCAAATTAATGGCGTTACAGATGCTGATTACAGTCCAATAACCATCAGACGACACTTACAACAAGAAGGCATGGTAAATAAAAAGCTTAAATAAATGGCTTGATTGCTTCCACGTCAGAATTGTACCGCTTAAGACTCAGACGGAATACCAGACCTGGGACGTTAAGAATTTGAAGAAGGCTTTATTTTCTGATAGGTAAAAACTCAGTGCAAATGGCTCTGATGGCGTCCAGCGATATAGGCATGAGAAAAACACGACCCTTGAAATTTTCCCACAGGTCATAGTGGTGGAGGGTCCGTAATGGTATGGGGTGCCTTTTCTTACAGAGTGACGATGGAGCTTTAGGTGGTGCCTGGTCGTCAGGCACCAGTTTGTTATGTTAGCATGCCCCCCAAAAACATATTTGATGATGGAGGCGTATCGTTTGTTTGTGGGGATGGATGGTTATTTTAACAGGATAATATTGCAATCACCATTGCCAGACGGACATAAAGCTTTCTACAAGAAAAAAAAAAGGTTTGTCAAAATGCAAACAATATTCAATAAAAAATGTACTTCGTGAAGCCATCTTCAGAACTAGAGCAGGCTCCACAGCACCTCAATGTAAACCCTTATTACTAGCATGCCCTAAAGAATTTTGAAATCATCAAAAGCAGTGGAAGTAAAACTAATTATTAAGTTTGTTTGTTTAATGTTTTTATACACTTTTTGTGCAATTCAATAGTATTTTTGTCTCTGGTCTCATAATTTTGTATCATGTGTAAACACCTTAATTTAATAAAAATGTGATTTTTAGAAATTAAATCCTTGGGGTGTAGCTTTTTATTTACATAATCTTTTTGGTTGCAGTATTGGTAATCATAAGTCGGAAGAGTTTAAAATCCACCCTTAAATAATGTTTTTTTAAAAAAGATTTTTAAGTGGTCTTAATTTTGTAATCGGCAGGGTATGTTTGAATAAAAGGACCAGATGTCATAATAGATAACAAGAAGAAGAGACCCAGCAAAATCGGAGTTTCTTAAGTTCTAACAGACTTCAGCATGAATATCAAGCAGGAAGATACAAATAGCAAATACATAGTACTGATCAAGTTGATGAAAAGTATAATTAAAATGAAGTAAGTCAAGATAACCATATTAGTAAGAGAACTAGGAACAATCTACAAAAAGACTTTAAAAAATTATGTGATGGGTTCGAATCAGAAGGATTTCTAAGGAGACATAACGGATAAAAAGTATGAAAACGGCTGAAACATGTAAAAAACAAACTTGAATGCGTAGATAAAATCAGATACATGCGCATCTCGGAAACTACTGCAAGCGTAAAACTTAAAGTAACATGGCTACAAAAATAAGCAGACCATCTGAATTCGTAAGAAGCGTTGCACAACATAATTCGATTAACCGCATTGCATATCAATGCAATGATAAACGCGACAAAACAAGAGTAAACGCAGATTCTGTTGACAAAGTGACAAAACAATACGCCACATAAGAAGTGAATGAAACAAACAAGCTATAAAATTTAAAATAGACACGATAAAGTGAAGGAAGGCGACACATTGCTAATTAAGCAACCAACTACATCTCGGACAAGAAGACAAATGTTATAAACAAAGACGCCAAGAGTATATTAAAACGAACATTTAAAAAAAATCGTAGGGTACGTAAAATTACAAACGGATAGACCCATCTAAAAAAAAAACGGGTTCATGATAATAATACTGAAAGAAAATGTCGAGCAGGATCGCATATTTTGCCGACCCCGCAGACAAAAGAGTTAAGATCAAGGAGAGGGAGAAACACAGCAAATACAAAGAACTAGTCAGTAAGCTTACAGGGATATGGGAGGTGAAGAAAGTAAAAACTACATCAATAAGAGTACGAGCAATAGGATCAATACAAAATAAACTTGGCAAATATGGGAGTGATTCGAATTAAACTGGATGGCTGAGGCAATGCAATAGATAACATTAATCAAAACGACGGAAACGTAAAGGAAAACTTTGGACTGTGGAGACTAATATATATGAGCCAAAGAGCAAAACGAATATGAACAACATGCTACAGAGGGACGGCAACAAAAAAACACACACAGATAACACAAGAAAACACTA